>NC_088844.1:4619486-4779142 GCF_904066995.2 Poecilia reticulata | reverse complement strand
ATGGATGGATGGATGGATGGATGGATGGATGGATGGATGGATGGATGGATGGATGGATGGATGGATGGATGGATGGATGGATGGATGGATGGATGGATGTTGTGCTGTTAGTGAGCCACCACGCTTAAAAGGGAATTTAAAAATGTGTAATTGAAATGAAGGAATCAGCAGTACCTTAATGCCTTTATAATTAAGGCCAATAAATGCCAATAAACATAACTTTGACATTCAATAACTGGAAACCGGTGAGAAACAAACACGGCTTTCGATCTTTAGCCAAAACTGAAAGAAATACTATTTCACCCTCAGCATTTTTAATAGAATAAATGCCTTATTGATTAATATTCACATCAGTGGTACAAACCAGAACACACATTTTAAAAATTCAGAAGAAATTAACTAATATTATACTGTTAGACCAGTATAATTTCAATTGAGAAATATTGCCATCTACCCGTCTGAAAACCTCGTACATTTTACACGAATTTTATTGGTTAAAATATATGTATAATCACTAACTGTGTTTATCCGTGCAGTCTTTTCTGAAACAACGTAAAAACATGCTGGGCAACCACAGAAGAGATTATCTCCAAAAATGATTTTAACAACTGCTTATTAGATTTATTTAAATGTTCAGTAGGTACTGTTCAAGCTTTAGTTTCAGAAATATGTTAAATTTACCTCTATTGTTATGTCTAAAATAAAACTTTGTGGGTTAGCGGGTTGGATATCTCCGATATTTGAAATCTGCCCTCGTAAAGCATTCTTGATCTCTTATTCTTGATGGACTTTAATAAAACACGCCACCAGATTTTTAGAAAGGTCCAGTCCATGCATAAACTTGGAGAGGACGAAAGGCTTCGTCTGGGCTCCTCTTTCTTTCGCCTCTGCTTTTTCTTTTTTTTTTTTTTTTTTGACTAACTATTTAAGTTGGATGTTTTCCGACATCCACAAACGCGCTGATTGGCGGTCCTGGCAGTCATCGCGTTTGTGAGAGGAGAAGTAAACCGCTGTCCGTCCCGAAGCACTTTGGTTCTGGCGTTGGTCCAATAAGGTAGGCTAGCATTGTTCCGTTTAATCCACCGGGTCTGCTGTCACTACAGGTCTGAACCGAGAGTTTTTATTCCGTAAATAAGTTAACTCCCGTATCTGGCTGGATTCACCTGGCTTTATACGAAATGTGGATCTAAGTTTGGTAAGGTTTTTTGGGGTCGGGGGTTTACATCATTTTGCTTATCTTTAGTTTTTGAAGAAGACTTCAAACTGTTTAATAATAATAATAATAATAATAATAATAATAATAATAATAATAATAATAATAATAATAATAATAATAATATCAACTTTATTATTATAATTAATCCATCCATTCATTTTCTTTACACCCTTGTCCCTCAGTGGGGTCGGATAATAGCTATTATTATTATTATTATTATTATTATTATTATTATTATTATTATTATTATTATTATTATTATTATCCCATGACATCAGGTAAGCGTTTAAATTTTCATGTTTCTATTTAATGCGGTTTCCAGACTAAGCTATCGGAAGAGGCCTCTTCTCTTTCTTAGAGCGTTTTGACAGTAATCCATGGCACTTCTTAGATAATAAGGCGTTTTATTTGGGGTTGATGAGTCCTTTCGGCGAGTGTAAGGTTGTGCGAAAAAATCTGAGCACATTCCGCGCATTTTATTTAACTTCACTGGCCACCTGTACATTTTAGAATCACTTTAAGGATATTTTATTTTCTTTTTAAACTCTTAATGGCATGCCAACCTGCTGCAGCCACATCTACCCGCCCTCAGGTCCGCCGACCAGTCGCGCTTCACGGTGAATGAAACCAAATCTAAACCCAAAGCTGACCGACCGTGTTTCCTCTGAAGCTGCTCCACAATCTGCTTTTGAATATCAAAGGCCTCTTCTCTTTCTGAGTTTAAGCATCGGGCTTAAAACAAACTTATTTACACAATTTAAAGAGGCTGAGTGTTTTTTTTTTTACTTGTTTGATATATTTTCTTTAATTGTTTATAGTCTCTCCACAGCCACAGCGTTTTGTGGCTGTTGGTTTATTTCAAATAAAATGTTGTCTATTTGGTTATGCTGTTAATAATTATACTATGGACACAAGATATACTTAAATTCAGCATTTAATTTAACTAAATTGTAAATTGTGTAAGAAAATAAAAATAAATTTTAAAAGGTCTTAGTTTTACTCTCTGTTATGGTTCTGGTCCATGTTTGTTGGCCTTTGGACGTTTGGAGATTAAACCTTGATCAAACCATAATCAAGTGAAGTTCTGCTGGTACATTTTCTTATTGCAGTCATATTACAATAGTTCTATGGAATAATAGATAACATCAAATAACTTAAATGCTCCTCTCACCGCCCCGTCAGGGCAGCCTGGATTTGATTTGTTTTGCATTTTGATCTATTATTTTCTTGTCAGAAACACAAAAAATGGGGTATTAAACTCTTTTTTACAGTCAGAACCATCTGAAAAACATTCAGATGGCCTTTATGCAATTCATTCAGGATTAAATCTTCGGTGATCAAAGCGCGGGAACAAAACGTCCTTCTGGTGCGGTTACGGAATTACATGGTTGGTACGAACAGTGCACTCCCAGCGGGTATAGCCAATAATATAAAGATGAGTAAATATTATTTATTTTAAACGTCTTTTTTGTTTAGTTGTTTGAATATTCTGAATACTTCTTTCTGTCTGTCTTGCGGATTCGGCGTAAGCAAATAAATAAATTTCGTATCTAAAACGTCATGTATGAAATGACCAATGTTAATGAGGCAAAAAAAGGAGAAGAGGTGTGGAGAGCAACACCATTTTTTCTGCATAACATTTGAAGGTTAGGTTGGATTATTGCCATTCAGTGATTGGGATGAGTGAGTCAGTATGATGTAGCTCTTTGAGAATTTTTCTATAAATGGATTTTCATGAATTTTTGGTGAAAAATATTAAAAACCTTTCAATCTCATATAAAATGTTATGCATAATGATGAGTGAATGACAGATTAGGCCTTCTTATAAAACTGAACAAACTCCCAGGATCCTCTGGTTTGGATATTTTATTTATTCAAGATATAAAACCATATTTCTAACCTCCCAAAACGGTGAAGCACAAAATGACCAAAGCTGTAAAGGAATAAAATTTCATAACTACACTTAGAAAATAAGTGGGCTGAATTAGAATTTGTTTGCTGCCAAGCTATGCTGGACAAGAACATTTTTATGCATGAAGGATCTCTCTCTAGGTTCAAGTAAAATTGTTGGATAAACTCCCATCCTTCTGAAGATTATCGTGCCTGAAAAACTCATAAAAAAGATAAAAAACTTTGAAATACATGAAAAGTTTTTTTTTTATCTTTATATTGATCAACAAAGGACAAGGTCTGATCTGGTCAACATGACCTTTTTTTTAAAGCAAAATTAATTGAAAATTGTCAGTATGCCTTTAATCTGATTTCTGTCACAAACTGGAACAGGTCATATTCACATCATCTGCTCACATGTTTGTTATTGACTGCTGAACCACCGTAATAACACGATAATCCAATGTATTCTCTGCCAACAAGAACAAATACTTACAATGACCATGACTGCTTATTAACAGCCAGCACAAGTACTTGCAATATGTTTAAAGAAAAAAAACTCTCCTCTAGGCAATGATTTGCAACCTTCCCTAGTGGCAACACATCCTCCTTCCCTGCTTCTCACAGTTGACCTTCCATGTACTTTTTTCACCATTTGTTCGTTGTGTCCTCCGTCTAACCTTACAGCAATCCAAGACGAGTCCTCTGGCTCGTCTTGGATGATGCACATGAGATATACTCTCTTAATTGTAAACCACAGTTTAGTTTGGTGTAAGGTTTCTGTCCCGGAATCTGGTAACCTGCTGTCATTCACCAATTGTAATTCTGTGTTTGATGGGAAAATCATATCCAGCAGTGCCAAACGGTTTCTCTGAGACGCCAATGGAAGTGAAATAAGATACTTTGTTCTGTGACCAAAGCAATTATGCTCCACCAAAGAGGCAAGCATGAAACTATGCATGAAAAATAAGATCTCCTTCAGCCTCAAAGAGACATTGTTTTCAGTCTCATGGTCATCTTAGCTCAGATGCATCCTTTCTCTGTACTTCTTTCAAGTAATCAGTTGTCAAATGCATGTAAAATCAGACACATTATACATTGTGTATCTAGATAGGAAGTTAAATTGAGAACCCTGGACAGAAGAAGATGTCCCCATACTGAATATGTCCCAGATGTTTATCAAACGTATATTTACAGGACAATGCAATTTCCCAAATAAATAATTGATAATACATTTATTTAACATCTGTCCGTTACTCTCTGGACTCTCTGGTTCAAATGAAGACGTCACTTAGTGTCTTTGTTAGGACCTCACCTTCTCACCTTCTTCTATCAGAACGGCTTATCAGGCAGTGCACTTTACACCAAGATGCCTGTTTGATCCAGAGTGAATGTGTAAAAGGGATTAAAGCAGTCATTAAAAAAAGTGTGAAATCATGTGTAGTTTTACAGTTTTGACAGTTTAAACATGTTTTGCATCATACACATATAGAGCATTGTGCAAATGTATGTTTTTTATTTTGCTTTCAGATTGTGTGTAGTGGACTGTCAATAGTCCAGGATGTGACCAGTAGAGACACACAGGCATTATCTGTGATGCTGAACTTGATTACATAGAAATCAAATAAAAACATGGATGTAACCAAACTATCTTATAATCTTTAAACATGATCATTCAAAGATTTCCAAAGAACTATATCCAAATACAAAGCATGCAGAAGAAATCTCTGATCTTGTCTCCTGTCTTATCTGCTGGAAGTCTGCTTTCTTTTTAAATCCACTTTCCTTATTTCTTAAGCACATTTTTAAACTACTTAGAACATTTCTAAGATGTTAATTTGAACTCCAAGATCCATGGACAGCTAAAAAAATGCTGGAATATTTGAGGCATATCTCTATAGATAAAGATGAATCCACATGAGTAGAGTGCACCCCATTGAGCATACCTAAATTAATGAAAAGCAGTCTGGCAGTACGGTACCATACTTGATACAGTACTATACCAAGTAGGGTATCAATACTACTTGATACCGTATAGTTGGATATTTGCAGGCAATCCAGGGGTGCCAGGTATTTTCTTTGGCACTGATTGGCTGCGCCCCCAATAGCAGAGGTAAGGAAGACTGTAGATATTAGCTTCTGCTATAAAGATATTATTTCTACTGTCATATTGATGCTTATTAATTGGTGTTTGGACATATAAAACAGGCAGTCTAAGTGATTTTGGCTGTTGATGGATGGATGCCGTCCTGGATGGATGCCGTCCCTAATTGCTGTGAACACTGGGGATCCGCTGTGCTGCCCGCTGTACTGAACTTCACTGGAACCTTTGCTGGAAGTGAGCGTTTGGTCAGATGAGATTTAGTTTTTCAGCAACAGACACTGTTTCTGGCATGAAAACCAAGATTATATTTATAGACTTTGTTAAGTTTTTTTGAGTATATGTGGACCTGGTTCTCTTCCAAAGGATCTGGGAACCTTATTAGAGGTTGTGGCAATACGGCTTCTTGAAAAGCCCATTACAAATCTGATGGACTTTGTCAGTGAACTGAAAATGGGTCATCATTAGATTTTTCATCAGGATAAGCCTCCCAAACATGAAGCAAGATCAAGACAGAAAAGATTTGTCAGTCCTGTTATCTGCCTCACCCTGACTCTTCAAAAACATCCAGCCAACATGTCAGATCCCAGAGCTACATGTTGTAGAAAACCAACAGAGTGTGATGGAGAGGTCACAGTATTGACAGTATACTTACCAAAGTAAGTATAGTGATTTACCAAAGAAAATGTTTCAAAGAAAATTACTTTTCAAAACTGTCTAAATGTACTCAAAATAAAGGTTGACCTTTTTAATCTTTATTGGAAAATAAAGATTGAAAAATCCAGTGTCCACCACTGTGTGAAAAACGAAGAAGTTCAGGTAGTTCCCAAATGACTACCTAAAAAATTATGTGAAATGAGGAAAAATAATTTCATAACATATTACATTATGATACATGATTTAATTAATAATTGATTGTCACCCTTTTATGTTAAAAGCTGAAAGATTCTTTATGAAAATCAAAAGAAACTATGTGGTATCCCAAACTGTGGAGATATTTTATACACTCACTCAAATAGGATAATGGTAAGTTAGACAAGACCAACATTATCTTGAATGAAACTTAGCAGCAAGTAGCTGCGGTTCATTCGCAGAGGGGTTTTTATTCAGCGTTAAAGTGAAGTTGGGGTTATGAACAATCATTTTTGCAACAAGGTATGCCCAGAGGCCCAGTTAAATAAGATGTAAAGTAAAAGGTAAGATATCAAGCAGCTTTTTATGACCTGAGCAGTAACTTTCAACCACAAAGAGCTGATACCATCAAACTGCTGCACAAAAGTGAAGAGCAACTTTCCTTCTGTGTTCTCGTTTTTTGCAGCCATTGGCTCCTGACTTTGAACAACAGGGGTTCCAGACAGCAGAAAACACACAATGAGTCCAAGGCTGCTAATAAACCTTGAACCACAAACAAATCCCAGCACACCACCATCATCATAACCCCCGTTTCCTTCCCCAAATGACTTTTATTGGGGGCAATCTCTGCGGTCGGCTGTTGCTCTCTTTGTTCATTCAGTGGCTGTGTGTGAGGAGCAGGAATGTGGCTGAGGGTGTGTTTTATGTGTGACGTAAAGGACAGAGAGGAAAATGAAAGGAGAAATGCTGTGTCTGCCTGGAATTAAAGGAATTCAACTCAATAGCCGACAGTAAACTGTCAGTGAAGCTGTTCTTCACTGACGCTCCAGTGTACTTTTAGTACGAATGTATGAATGTTTTCATGCTTGAGATGAAAACATTCATGACTAATTTCTGTCAAGCACGAATGTTTTCATTTTCTTACTGTTGATGGTGTGAAGCTTTGGTTACAGTGATTACAGCAGAGTGGAGAGGCAAAGCAGTTAGATTTGTAGTAGCTTTGATAAATATGAAGTCTTGCTACATATTCTCATTTGGATTTAGATCGGGACTTTGACTGGGCCATTCTGACACATGAACATGTTTGATGAACCATCCAATTAAAGCTCAGGTCGCATGTTTAGGGTCATGGTCCTTCAGGAAGGTAAAATCTTCCTCTAGATTCTCCTAGATTGGATCAGATCTGTGTGCCTGCTGAGTTAGTATCCACCACCATGAAAAGTTGAGGATGATTTGTTGAGGGTTATGTTAGTTTTTACCATACACAACATTTTGCCTGCAGGCCAGAAACTTCAGTCCTAGTATCATCTGATCAGAAAATTTTATTCCACGTTTGCTTTGCCCCCACATGACTTGAGGCGAACTTTGAACAAAACTTCTTCTTCTTGCCTCTGTTCTCTATTGATCTGTGAATCTCTGCAGCTACTCCAGAGAGACAGTTTTTCTACTGACTGCCAGTTTAGATGGAAGGCGCATAATCACACTGTTTTTGTCCCACTTCATCATCATGTGGCACATAAAATATCAAAGAAGTAAAAATATGTTTCTGCCAGTAATGTGACAAAATACAAATAAGTTTGAAGGACATTAATAAGCCGGAAAAGGGTAGAGTGCCTTCTCTGGGTCAGGGGGGGTCATCCTGCCTCAAGTGGAGGAGTTTAAGTATCTGGGGATCTTGTTCACAAATGAGGGAAGACGGGAGCGGGAGATCGACAGGCAGCGTCTGCCGTGAAGCAGGCGCTGTACCGGTCTGTCGTGGTGAAAAGAGAGCTGAGCCAAAAAGTGAAGCTCTCGATTTACCGGTCGATCTACGTTCCCACCCTCATCTATGGTCATGAGCTTTGGGTCATGACCGAAAGAACGAGATCACGGATACAAGCGGCCAAAATGGGTTTCCTCCGCAGGGTGACTGGGCTCTCCTTAGGGATAGGGTGAGAAGCTCGGTCATCCGGGATCGACTCAGAGTAGAGCCGCTGCTCCTCCACATCGAGAGGAACCAGTTGAGGTGGCTCAGGCATCTGGTAAGGATGCCTCCTGGACGCCTCCCTGGTGAGGTGTTCCGGGCATGTCCCACCGGGAGGAGGCCTCAGGGAAGACCCAGGACATGCTGGAGGGACTATGTCTCTCGGCTGGCCAAGGCGTTCCCCCGGAGGAGCTGGAAGAAGTGGCTGGGGAGAGGGAAGTCTGGGCCTCCCTTATGAAGCTGCTGCCCCTGCGACCCGACCCCGGATGAAGCAGAAAAAAATGAATGGATGGATTGATGGACATTAATTTTAATTGACTCTGCAAATGGTGAGGCATCATTGCAGCACTTCTATATGGAGCAAAAAGCAAACACAGTGTGTGTGTGTGTGTGTGTGTGTGTGCGTGCGTGTGTGTGTGTGAGAGAGAGCGAGAGAGAAAGAATGGGTGAATGACTGTGGTGTGAAGCAATCTGGGTCCTCTGTACTTGACAAAACGTAATACAAGTACAAGCCATCATATGATCACAAGCAGGGTGAGGATATGACTATAGAAATGCATTCATTTTAAAACATGACTTCATCATAACTGCCTCACATGTGTGAAATTGATTTTCTTCCCTTTTTCTTTCAAAAACACTTCAAACTGTGTTGGTGAAGACTGACCTTCAACTCTGTTTCCCAGGACCTTTATCTCAACGCAACATTCAAGGAGATTGGACACTTTTCATTCAGTTAATGACAGCAGAGTGAATCTGTGATATTGTAGGAATACTGAAAACAATGCGTTGTTTACATGCTAAATGACAGGCCTAGATTTCTAGCGGCCTCCTAGAAAAATAAATGCAACAGCCGTTTCTTCATTTACTTAAAATTATTTGTTAGAAGTCTATAAATAAAATATTTGGTTGCCATCCCCAGGTGAACAATAAATATACTAAGCATGTTAAATTTTAGCCTACTTGAGCATACTTGAAAGCCAGACTAATCATTAGTATACTTTTGGAAAAACACATTTCGCACTTGGTGTATTTTAATACTAATTATATTGTAGAAAAGCACAATTTAAAGTGTACTACATATATTTTTGGAATAACTAACGTTATACTTTGTATACTTTAAGTATACCGCTCTTTATGTAATATAAATGTGCTTGATTAGTATACCTTATGTGTACTATTTTTGTAAACGAATTACATAAGTATATGAACATTACATATTTTATATGTTAGTAGTGTGATCACAGTATGCTCCAGTTACACTTTTGGTTTAGTATAATTGCTAATAAAGTCACTAAAAGTTTACTTCTAAACCAAACGTTTAGTATAAGGAGAATAATATAAGACATTTATAAGTACACTTTTTAGTGACTTATAAATGTATTTTTTTATTCTCCTTTGCCACTTTGTACATACATGCTTCACTACACACTACAGTATTGCAAACATATCAGGTTACCAGGACACAGAAGGATCAATTACAACACACTTTACAGCTGAAAAAAAATTACATTGTGTATTCAATATATTAACATTTTTCAAGAGTACAAACTGTCAATCAGAGAACTGTACAAACTGTCAATCTATTAATAGTTTACAGACAACATGCTTATAAAAATTAGCACAATAAAACAATAGGTACACTTTAGAGGAAATGTGAAAAATGTTTCACCAAGGACAGAATATTGTTTTAATTCAGTGTCACAGTATTCCAGTATTACTCCAGACAAACTGACATTTCTCCTTCCTAAGAACAGTGAGCATCAACGACAGAACATTCCCTTTCACTGCACCACTGCACTTTACAGAAACCTACAAAAAAGAACAACAGAGTAATTAAACAGAAGAAATACTTGTATTTTAAAGAGTTCAGAAAATGACAAAGAAAAAAGAATGACTTACAATTTTAAGACATTGTGAACTTGCTATGTATGTGACATCATCAGAACTGATGATTGGGACCAGATGCCTGGAGTGAAAAAAACATTTCTGGGTATCTTCTTTGCCTTTATATGTTGGAAGTAGAAAAAAATAGTCAACAATATCATAAAATTAGTTGATTCTGGCATCAACTATGATGTTATTCTAAGTGTGGACTTAAAGGAGACAAACTACGTTAAAAGCTTTCCATCCAACATGCTGATCCTTGCAGGGTGATGAGGGTAGGCTAGTGGTGCCCATCTCCAGCAGTCATCAGATGATAGATGGGATTCACCCTGGACAGGTCACCAGTCCATCACTGGGCTCTGAAAGTTAACAATTAATAAAATGTAGATTGTCTCATCTGATGACTGCACCACGAGCCCCCCTCACCACACTGCAAGGACCAGCGTATTCAACTCAAGGATGGAAAGCTTTAGAGGTAGTTTGTCTCCCTAAAATCCACACTTAAAACAGCTTCATAGTAAATGCCAGCATAAACTGCTTCCATGATATTGCTGACTAGTTTTTTCTATTTCTAAGATAAACAGGCTGAAATGTTGAAATCCTGAAATGTTTTTTCCACCCCAGGCATCCTGTCTCTATTATCAGTTCTGATGATGATTGAGACATAGCGAGTCCACAATTGTAAGTCATACTTTTTCTTTGCCGTTTTTCTGTACTCTTTAAAATACAAGTGTTTTCTCTGATTAATTGCTCTATAGTTTTATTCTTTTTTTTGTAGCTTTCTGTAAAGTGCAGTGAATGGGAATGTTCTGCCATTGATCCTCACCGTTCTTAGGAAGGAGAAATGTCACTTTGTCTGGAGTAATAGTGCAATACTGTGACATTGCATTAAAGCAATTTGATACTTGGTGAAATATTTTTCACATTTTCTCTAAAGTAGCGGTTCTCAACATGGGCGGTACCGCCCCCCAGGGGGTGTTCGCAGGACGGCAGGGGGCACTGGCGGACATTTTTACAAAAGAGGGGCGCTGGGAATCCTTTGGGGGGCGTTTGGTTGAAGGTATACTTTACATCCCTCCATGGGTGATACCACAATAGAGCGCTCATTTTATAGCGTTAACACGGTTAAGTGGTCCGGTATGAAACGGGAGTGATAGAACAACACAGCACTTTAAATTTCAATAATCAGAATGCAGAAATTGTTTCCGTTGTTTTAAAAGGTTTATGTCAGTCTGCCTTTTCCCCATATATGCTTCCCGACCGCTCTGCACCTTAGGGGCTTAAAAAAAAAAGACTCACATATTGCTCAAAACTCTGAAACAGGAGAAGCGGGACATAAAACGGAGCGACGAACTAGATGTGAATTATGGCATAAAAACAGAGAATCCGATGCTGAACAGTGAAAAAATCAACACATGATGTGAAACACATGACGATTAGGCGGCGCAGCAGGTGATGAGTGAATATTACTGATGGTGAGCGTCAATAAACGATAAAACAAATTAGCAACAGGAAAGAAACTAAAGCAATAAATCAAGAGAGGATAATACTAATCAAATGAAACTAAATGGAAATGAATGAAGAACAAAATGCAAGAATAAACTAAGAAACTGAAGTAAATACAGAGGAATAAACTATTATGGCAAGGCCTTTTGAGCAATAATTAATACAGAGGACTGTATGGCAAGAATAAACAGACACTATTTCCAGATAAAAGGTAAAATAATATTGTTGAAATGTCATGGGTTTGTTGAGACCACATCTAGTACTGAGAAAAAACTATATCTTACAGAACATAACAGTAAATAACTTATCACTTATTTATGTTTTTAATTAGATTTGATATTTATTTCTTCAATATTATTTTTCATGTCAGTGTTGATGTCATGAGGCTGTTGACTCCATGACACTTTCAATTTGACTCATTAGGATTTGATTAAGAACCAGATTTGTTCTTTGTAATTTCTGTCCAGTTAAACTATTAATCTATAAATCAATAGGCAGGTCTATATAAAGATATAATCCATGTTTCTGTCTCATATTTGTATGGCATTAAAGGGATCTGGAACTTTTGTTTTTCCACTGAAAGCTGTGGTTTGCACATTAAATGGCATGTGGGTGAAGTTTTATGGATGATCCTCTGATGTCCCATTCTCCTGAAGGCAACACAGAGCTGCACCACCAGAAACCAACAGAAACACTGAAGAGAAGAAGAGCTATGATTAATGTAGTTACAGTTCTATCCATGTTTTAAGGTTGCAGAGCTCAGTTGTTTTGCAAATAGTTCAATTTTTAAACTGGCATGTTGTACATCTTTTATCTGGTCATTTTGCAAGATTTAACAACTAGAAAATGGCACAAAATAAGAATTTTTTTTTCCACTCTGATTGGCTGCTGCAAGGCCTACCAATTTTAACTTGAATGTTCATTGCATTTTTCGTAGACACCTGTGAAAATAATTTCTATTCCCATGTCTTTTTTGTTCTCTGGGAAATTGTTTTTGATGATAAATACAGAAACAAACATAAAAATCAAAACCTCTACAATAGTGATAGTAATATTAATGATAAAATAATGGTCAGTGCAAAGTAGCCTGCAAATTCTTTGGTGGGGGGCGGTGAGGGACCTGGATAAGGGCTAGGGGTCGCTGGCCCAAAAAAGGTTGAGAAACAGTGAAACGGTCACTGGGACTGACTAGTATATTCCATTGAGGGAAAGTAACTTTAACATATGAATTCCTCATATGTTAACATAAAGGCTTGCTTTGAAGTATTAGCTGCTACTTACAGGCATTGCTTTGAAGAACTCAACCTGGAATGCGGTGTTCATAACAAACCCGTGTGTTCATCTGCTCTACCGCTAGCAAACAACCGTACTGATTAAATAACATAAAAGTCAAGCAGTTCCCTAAAAGTCCAACAGATGGCAGCAATGTGCCATGCAAAACAAAACACCCACAGTTTACAGGACACACTTCCTGCTAAAGAGCTGTAGCTCATCGATGTAGCAACTATGTAGCCTGAAATAAAAACATTTTGCTAGACAATGTAAAACATTGAGAAGTTTTAATTACTGTTATCAAACCGTTATCAAACACCGTGTTTTGAAGTCAAAAATACCTCAGAAATATACAGAGCCAACCATGAGAATCAACTCATTAAAAGTTTAAACTCAGTTTCACACAAACACAAAAACCCTAGCATAAATGTTTGGCTGTTGAACTCGGCCATTCAAGCTACATTTTTATTAGCAGCTTTTCAAATCTTTTACATTACATTACCAAAGCACATTAAAACAAACCTTTATCTTGGGTTTTTTTTCTATTCTTCCTCTTTCTTTTCTCCCTCCCCGAAGGATAAGTCCTTTTATGGACTTATCCATAAAATGATAAGTCCATAAAAGGACTTGTTTTGAGCAAGCAAAACAAGCTGCCGTGCAATGCGTACTGCTCATTGCACGGCAGCTCATATTACCGGAAAACAGTCCAGTACCTACCAATAAAATAATTTCTTCATACATTATCAAATATATGTTATTGTAAAAAAAAATCACTTCATAGTGAAATTGTGTGTTTTTTATATTATAATGACATAGAAATTATTACAAAAGAAAATAAAAATTCTAATCCACTGAGGGGGCACCTTAGTGTCCCTGGGGCCTTAAGCAGCTGCTTAGTTTGCTTATGCCTTGGGCCGGTCCTGATGTTACATCAAGTTCCACTATAAGGATTGTTAATTTTATTTTATTTTTTGCCATTTTAATAAAATAGTAAAAGATTATGAAGGCACCTAAAAAGGCATACTTCATTAGCCTAATGTATGCACTCAGATGTAATTTAAAACATACTGAAATTTCAGTATATTTCACTATATACCTAACTTTTAAAGTAAGCTTTAAGTGAATTTTACAAATTTCTATTTTGAGCATATATTTTAAAATATGTTTAAAAGCATATTGTTTCATTGGTACACTTGAGTAAATACATATTTTGTTTGCTTAAGTATACTTTTATTATATTTCTTAAAAGTGTATTTTGGTACAGTTATATTTAAGTGTTTAAAGATATGATATGAAAATTGGTACAAGCATGCTGTTAGTATACTTTGTATTTATATGTAGTACACTTAATACTTAGTATGCTTAAAATGTACTTATGCAAATGTAAGTATGTTCGAAATATACTAAATAATTTTTTCACCTGGGATATGCAATATGAAGGCGAATTTTGGAATATACCAATATTAGACATTAGAATTATTTGTGTTACTCTAGATTATTAGTGTGTAAATGTGACGTTACATCTTTACATTTAGTAAATTTTTGCCTAAACATTTTCTTGTCATGTGTCCAACAGGGATAGACATTCCTATATTTTATGAATTAATATATTGGCTAATAGAGAGAAAGTAAAATTTTGAAGTTGTCATCAAAACATAAAAAATTGTGGATTTGATTACAAGTTTAGCTAGTTTAGCAATGGCACTAATGCTAAAGATAAATTTGCTAGCTTGTTGAGCCCCTTAACCATGAACCAATTGCCATCTTAGCACAGATTTGAAATAATTAACTATTTTTTCATTAACTAGTTATAGTGTTAATGCTAAAGCTAAACTTGTGTTACCCTGCAACCTTGGATGGCTGAGGGTAATGTAAAAGACAATCTTCCCTCAACATGTGATGCTGTGGTATGAGAAAGACGAGACACACATTGAGCTTCCTTCACATTCAACCGGAAGATTTATTCTTCTTCAGTGTTATAAACACACTTTCTATACAACATACTTCATATACAACAAACTTCAGGTATCACATACTTCAGGTAGAGAACCATTGCATCAGAAATGACTGTAATATATCTTTAAACCAAACAATCATTCTTTTAACATGCTTTATTTAGCATTATGAATTCTATAAATTTACAAAATTAATTCTGCGACAGACTGGCGATCTATCCAGGGTGTACCCTGCCTCTCGCCCGTAACGTTAGCTAGAGATAGGCACCAGCAACCCTCCCGACCCCACTAAGGGACAAGGGTGTAAAGAAAATGGATGGATGGATACAAAATTAATTCACAAATAGCTTTTACTTCTCTAAACCGTATTAATTTTGTAGTTAGTACTTTAAATTCAATACCTTGTCTTCTTTTCTGAGACCTTTTGTAAATACACTTTGATAGTTAAATAACTATCAAAATAAAATAAATAAAATATATTTGAACATTTAAGCATTTTAGCTTTTAACAATATCTATTTTAGTAGAACAATATATTTTACACCTTGCATAAACAACTATTCTCTCAATATCAAACTGAAAAAGGTGCAATGCTCCTCAGGCACGTGCAGAGGGGGGAGCTGGGGGTGCTTGAGCACCTGCCCTTTTTGCTCCTTGCCCCCAAGTGCCCTTTTGGTCAAATTTTTTATTTATTTATTTTTGGTATTATTATTTCCTAAGCCCTCTTCTGACACATAAAAACATGTGCTAAAATTATTTGCTTTTTTGTTTATTTTTTGTACAACATAATAAGCCAGTCACCTTGTTATCTTTGACCTTTTGCCCGTGACGCATGACGCAATTGCCTCTCGCATTGTGAGATAAGGCGGCTAACTGCGGAGCTCAACGTAGCGAACATTACAGGTTACAGAACAGTTTTTGGTGAATTATAAAAAAAACGTTTTTGGTGAATAAAGTGGAGTAGACTTGCTGCTTGTCAGATGACGGAAAACGTTGAAGTATCGTTTCTGCTTCAGCTCGGAGTTGCGGTTTAAGCAGAGAGGTAATGAAATACAACAGACACTGACCGGCCTCTGCGTCTGCCTATCTTTGAAGAACTACTGAGCGGGAGGAGACAGCCAGGTGAGGAAAAACTGTTCTTATCTTTCGATTCAGTATTTCTATTATACAGACATTAGGCTGTTGATGTGCTATTAGCTAGCTGCTAGCTAGCGACTTTGCTAGCAAAGCTAGATAACTAAAAAACTTCTCCCCTGTATCTTTAATGATATCAGTCATTCTTTAGTATTGCTTATGCAATAAGGGCACATCGCCCGTCCAAAACCGATCATCTCCATAATGGATATATGTCCAATCTTCTAATTTCCTTTGCTGCATAATGTACATTTCATTTATTCTGGCATTAGGTAAATGTATCTTGAAGGAGAATAACACTTAAATAAAAGTCCAACAAGGATATTCATTTAGACTTAAAAATATCTCACCCTGAATTACCATGATAGGTATAATGAATGTAATAAAAGTGTGTCATTAATGACGGGGAAAAAACTCAATCCAGACTTTAAGTTTAGGGTCTGGTTTGCAGAGTATGAAGTTAAATTTGTTTCCTAATTATTCAATGGAAAAAAATAAAACTAACCTCAGTTAAAGTAAAATAAAATTGTAATCAAAACTTTTGGAATTGTAATGATTCCTTTAAAAAAGAAGTTTTGTTTAAAAGACTCTTTTTTAATTAAATAACTCATTTTTTACCAAACATAAACATTCATTTGCACACATCAGGAATCTTTTGTTGTGATTTTAGGCCCTGCTCAAGACATCATGTGAGAATCACAAGCAAAACTTTGAGTCACAAACAAAAACTTAGAATAACAAGAAAAGATTTCTGACAAGCGCAAATAAGTTTGTTTTGCAAAAAAAGTTAGCTTCATGAGTCAGAAATGTGCGATTTAAATATTTTTTAAAGTTTTTTTAAACAAAACTCAGTAGGCCTTTCTCATGGTGGCATGCATTAACAATTCAATTTTTGCTTTTGGTTTTCGTTTTTCTGCAGTTCCACGATAAAGTTTGATGCAGCTCTGCTTTCCTGAATGGACCATCTTCATTCCCACTGCAGCAAACAGGCAGATCTTTGTTTTATAGATTACAGTCACAAAAAGGCTACATTGTGCCCTTGTTTATATTTTCAATAGTGTAATTCTGTAAAGACAAAATATGTCTGGTCCAGCTCTGATTTGCATATCTTGCTAAATTGCAGGTTTGAATATTGCAATACTTTCCTATAACAAAATAGACCTGCAGAAAGAAATTACTAATAAAATATCTTACATAGGCATAGTGTTATGCTCTATATGGAGATGTTCGTTAGCTTTGATTGTATATCTCACATTTTTGTAATTTATCATTGTTTATTAAACTCTGAAAGCTGAGAGGCTGTTAATATTCTGTCCTAGAATGCGGTTAGATGTGCCCTTTTTTTGTTGTTGAGCACATGCCCCTTTAGTGGTCTCTGCACGGCCCTGATGCTCCTTTAATACTGTACCCCGGTACTCAGTTTCACACGAAGATATAATTTATCTGGTTTTTCAACAAGAATCAAAAAGAATCACGTAAAATACAATAAAGAAAAAAGAACGATGTCCTTTGAGTGAGAACTCTCTCAAAAAGTGCAAAATACAAATTCAAATGAACTCCGCTGTCCTTCAGCTAGCTCTCACACACGTGTACAGGCCCGCTAGCATTAACTCCAATTGGCCTTCAGAACAAGTCCCGTTTTCGTACACAATAGCAATTAAAAAGCGAACTTCGCGACTCATTAGTTGAGATTCGATTCAAGAACTTTTTTAATTATTCCAAGAAAACTAATATATATGCATAAAACACATTTTTACTGACCTGTGGTATGAGAAAGACGAGACACACACGTTGCGCTTCCTTCACATTCAACCGGAAGATTTATTCTTCTTGTGTGCTCAATCTTCTTTATGCCACCAACGCGGCAGCGCCCCTAGCGGTTGTGTGTGGACTAACTAAAATAACACTAAAGAACTTATTACAATGAGAAATTAAAGATGCAGAAATAAAAATTATGTTGGGGTGCGTATTTTCTTACTTATCATTTTTAATTTACTAAGAACTCGTTTTTCACCCTTCTACATTTCTAGCAAGAGGAAGTTTTTAACCCAGGCTACTCTCAGTGAAAGGCACACCTTAATTCTGGTTTCAATGGAAAAAATTCACTCCACTGTCTTTTTAGTATTTCATTAATGTTGTGTACCCTTAGGACAGTACTATTACTAGTCAATTGAGTTAGTTTTTATGTCCTAATATTGAGCCTTTGCCTAGCCTAGCGGTTCTCAACGTGGGCGGTACCGCCCCCTAGGGGGCGTTCAGAGGACGGCAGGGGGCACAGGCAGACATTTTTACAAAATGTGGGGCGCTGGGATGCCTTTGGGGTGCGTTTGGTCGAAGGTAAACTTTACACCTTAAATGCACAACAATGCCAGTTTAGACTTTGAGCAACTTGGTAAAACTGTCTTGTGTAACATTAAACCATGCTTGGCTGCAACTGTATTGATGGCAGCTCTTCTTCTATTCAGTGTTTGTTAGCTTCTGTTAGCTTCTTGGCGCAGCTTCGTTCTCCTGCTACTGGTAGCTAAAATCACGGGGGTGATAGAACAACACAGCACTTTAAATTTCAATAATCAGAATGCAGAAATTATTTCCGTTGTTTTAAGAGGTTTATGCCAGTCTGCTTTTTCCCCATCCGCTTCCCGACCGCCCTGCACGTTAGGGGGTAAAAAATAAATAAAGACCCGCACATTACTCAAAACTCTGAAACAGGAGAAGCGGGACATAAAACGGAGCGACGATCTATATGTGAATTATGGCATAAAAACAGAGAATCCGACGCTGAACAGTGAAAAAAATCAACACATGATGTGAAACGCATCATTTGTTGATTAGGAGGCGCAGCAGGTGATGAGATTACCGATGGTAAGCTTCAATAAACGATCAAATAAATCTTGCAACAGGAAAGAAACTAAAGTGGACATAGCAATAAACCAAGAGAGGATAATGCTAATCAAATGAAACTAAATGGAAATGAATGAAGAACAAAATGCAAGAATAAACTAAGAAACTAAAGTAAATACAGAGGAATAAACTGGTATGGCAAGACCTTTAGAGCAATACTTTATACAGAGGACTGTATGGCAAGAATAAACAGACACTATTTCCAGACAAAAGGTAAAATAATATTGCTAAAATGACATGGATTTGTTGAGACCACATCTAGTACTGAGAATAAATATATCTTAAAGACCATAACAGTAAATAACTGATCACTTATTTATGTTTTTAATTAGATTTGATATATTTATTTCTTCAATATTATTTTTCATGTCAGTGTTAATGTCATGAGGCTGATGACTCCATGACACTTTCAATTTGACTCATTAGGATTTGATTAAGAACCAGATTTGTTCTTTGTAATTTCTGTCCAGCAAAACTATTAATCTATAAATCAATAGACAGGTCTATATAAAGATATAATCCATGTTTCTGTCTCATATTTGTATGGCATTAAAAGGACCTGGAACTTTTGTTTTTCCACTGAAAGCTCTGGTTTGCACAATAAATGGCATGTGGGTGAAGTTTTATGGATGATACTCTGATGTCCCATTCTCCTGAAGGCAGCATAGAGCTGCACCACCAGAAACTGACTAACACTGAAGAGAAGAAGAGCTATGATTAATGTAGTTACAGTTCTATCCATGTTTTAATGTTGCAGAGCTCAGTTGTTTTGCAAATAGTTCAAAGTTTAACTGGCATGTTGAACATCTTTTATCTGGTCATTTTGTGCAACATTTAACAACTAGAAAATGGCACAAAATAAGAATATTTTTTCCACTCTGATTGGCTGCTGCAAGGCCTACCAATTTTAACTTGAATGTTCATTGCATTTTTGTAGACACCTGTGAAAATAATTTCTATACCCATGACTTTTTTGTTCTCTGGGAAATTATTTTTGATGATAAATACAGAAACAAGCATAAATATCTAAACATCTACAATAGTGATAGTAATATTAATGACAAAATAATGGTCAGTGCAAAGTAGCCTGCAAATTCTTTGGTGGGGGGCACTGGATAAAGGCTGGGGGGGCGCTGGCCCAAAAAAGGTTGAGAAACACTGGCCTAGCCAGTTAGTTAAACTCCTTAAAATCAGTTGTTGCTGGTGGTGACGTATTTCCGTTTGAATTTATGCCACATAGATTGGTTCCGGGTCCTGCTTGCTCCTATTGTTTTTACCCAAAGCTGCAAGATCTGTACCATGAAAAAGACGCAAAACTTAAAATATCTGTTGAGCTACTGGTACAACAACCGAGTTTTGTGGTGTGCCGTTGTGTCCAGTAATTAGCCGGTACCATCCAGTGCTTAGTTTTTTTCATTTTCCTGCTTATATCAAGGCGACAGCAGACTGTCGCCAAAACTTAGCCACTACAGCTAACACCCGGTTTGTAGCTGCCTGCTATTTCAAAGCTTGAAGATATTGAAGATCCAGCGTCAGAAATGGGAAGACGGAGGTTAAAAGGGAGCTGTACGTGCTTCGTTCACTGGAATAATTTGTTGGAGGAAAATAATGCCGGAGGAAATCCACTGCTACGGCAACAGGCTGAGAACAGAGGCAGCGATTCGGCACAAGGTAAGTCAATACGTGTGTTGATGTTTGCGTTTCTGTTATACGGAGTATGAAATTATTTTTAGGCAACTCCTTAGCTTTTTTTATGTGACAATTATATAAAATACATTTAACATGCATTCGGAGAGAGGAGCCCCTCCGATGGCAGGTAATTTAAGAACAGCCGAGAGCAGCAACGCTTCAGCCCAAACTAGTCAGTCAGATTAAGGTCCAAAACCTTCGCTTTACAGCAGTTTAAGTGGCACCGACCCACATAAAAAACCACAGAACAAATGGTACAAATCTGTTTCATAATTATAATCCACGTTAAAGTGAATTTTTCCACTTGGCTGCTATAATTTGTTCTTGCGTTACACGTAATTTCTCTTTTTCTCCCTTCTGAGATTCTGCTTAGAAAATGAGGTTATGAAGTTACATCGTCCCGCTGCTTTTTATTTTTTAAAATGGTAAATTTAGGTTTGCCTCGACTTTTATAAACAAATGCCTCTTATATGCATCATTTTTTTGTATTACTGTTGGTGCAGATGTTAGGCGAACACTGTGCTTTGCCTGCTAGTAGTTTAAATTAATTTCAGCTGCACACTTTCAAAAGAGTATTCAGATTTTAACATGCATTTTCTAAGTAGTATTTTAGTTCACTCTTACTCAGTAACTTCAGTGTTGTTACACCTCTGAAACATTTTTTGCAGTTTCTTTGTGATACCAGAACCATTTCACTTACACATTTAATTTCCTGAGATATTGTCAATTTATTTTCAAGCAAAACTCTCAAAAAGAGCTGAGGATTTATTAGTTTTGATTACGTTGTGCAGCTAAATATGGACACTTATTAGTTTTTTTTCTTTTTAATTTTTCAGGTTTGCATCGTAACACCTCGTGAGTCATGATTGAGCCTCTGTGCCGATTACCTTTCCACTGGATCCAAGCACCTGGACCAGCTGACAGCATCCATCAGTCCACGGTCTGCCGGATCATCACAACGTGGACTAACTTTTTATTTACAGTACTTGACTTTTTATTTACAGTACTTGTTTAAACTATGATCTTGAAACCAGAGCACCAGATATGCAAAAATCTACCTGCAGACTTTGCTGGCTACCCTGACACTGCTGTCATCCTGGACGGGGCTGAGCTGGGCTTCCTCTCCTCCAGAGTGACGAGTTTTCATCACCAGTAAAGGCAAAACAAGTCTGATGTCTGATTAGCTGCTAGGAAGTATATTATATATTCACTGTTCATTTTGCTATCCTGTTTGCACCCACAATAAAATTTTATTTCATTTGTAATTCTCTACATCTCACAAACTTTTTCTCCTATTCTCAGTGTTTACGTTATATCAAGTATTTGCAAGTAGATCAGGAATTCAAGTGAGATGTTAAAATGCAACACAAAGAAATGTGAATATTAAGTGATATGTTGTTAGTCATGATGATACAAGATTTTCTTTCATACCAGATTTGATTTTAATCGATTCCTCCCGTCCTCAATTTCTATAATAAAATCACAGAAAATACTTTTTAAAAAAGTGCCTTTATTTCAGTCATCTGTTCTGTGAGTTGTATAAGGGAGCATTACGGTCAGGATACAAGAAATTTTAATTGCAAGAATGTAGTCATCGTCACAGCAGAATAAACATGAAATTTCATAACAATGTCTTAAAATTACAGTCGTTTAATGAGAAATAAAGATTCAGATTGATCTGATGTAACCAACTCAGTCCATGTGGTTCTGACATTTGTCAGTAATCAAGAGGATGTACATTTCCACCTCAACTGACCAGGTAAGCATTAAGGTAAAAATAAAAAAATACTGTATACAAAACGGAAAAAGAGTAACTGATAGAAATACTTTATATAAAGAAAAGCAAAAACGTTGGCAGCAGGAGAAAAGTTGTTGGCAACAATAGCTCAGCCAATCTCTCCCTCCAGGAAGCCATCAAACAGAACTGTCCAACTCCAACTATAATAAAGATTAAAAAAAAGAAAACGGAAAGTTAAAATGATAAATAATGTCAAATTAATAATTGAGATCTAATGTGTTCTGGAATCTATTGACATTTTACAAATTTCACAAATCAGAAGGTTTCACAAATGTTTTATTTATTCTGCTGTTAGTACAGAATAATCTACTTAGGTTTGAAATGTCTAGGTGTTGTAGTTTTTAAAATACAACACATTAAAAAAGCTCAAGATAGTAAAAAATTAAGTGTAATCGCCCCTTAGCTATTTTCCAAATTAGATGCTACATTAGGAAGCTAACTTCAGCTTCGACTGATAGCTTGGACACAATATAGACAGATCTATATATGTTTATATAGATATATATCTTTATCTATCTATAAAGCATAGATATGTAGATTGCACAATGCACAGATAATCAAAACACTTAACATTTACATAGCACCTTTGTAAGCTTGTCCCTGTTAGCTACGTCTGACATATGAGGCATTATGATGAATACAAACGATTTATTAACTTACCTTCGAAGTTATTGTTAAGTTTTGACACATCCAGCTTAAATCCTTTGTTGTTGGAGCGTTTCAGGACGTCTGAATAATTCTATAGGCATCATTAATAGACCTGCAGGACGGAGGAGCCACTGTTAACATACTGTTGCCTGTGCACCGGAACCACTCTATGTGGCATAAAAATGCGGAAGTGCTAAAACGGAAGTCTGTGGCATACTCATTGTTTAGCTTAATATATGATAAACAGACAGATTGTCAGGTTCTCAGTTTGTTCTCAAGGAATGGCCATCTTAGCTGTAGTTGTCAGTGAAAGATTTCAAAGTTGAATTATATCTCATTTTATGTCCTTAAATAATGACAATATTAAAAGAAAAACTCTTGCTTGTTTTTTTGTTTATTGTTGGGGTTTTTTTCTTCCATTATGGACAAAAATCTGAGTGCATGCGAAACCTATGAAGTTGCTATAGTCTATGGGGGAATTTTTTTGCCATAATCCAAGAGCACATTTTCAGTCTGAAACCATGGCATAAAAATTTCCCCATACTAGTATCTAGTGTGAAAGGTCACATGACCAGACCTCTTTACTCTCTGCCTGTAACGCTGGAGGTAAATGTCAGTCACAAACCTGTACAAGAAGTCAGTAAAATATTTAAATAAACAAATATAAATAAAATATTTTGAACATATGTTCTTTCAAGTGACTTCTACTGATATGTAAACAAAATGATATCCCTTCATTCATCTTTTCATTGCGAATGTAGCAGGAAGAAGCCTGCCCCAATATTCAAAACACCTGGCCCCTAATCACCTCATGAGGGGTGGAGAGTATAAAGGCAGACTCTCTCACCTTGTTGCTTATGCTGGCATTTGGTCACGTCATTGGGAAGGTCACTTGGGTAGCGTGCATGTTTTAAAGCTCTACATCAGTAAGTAATGTTTCTCCTTCAGCATAAGACCTACAAATTCAATATTTGACTTAAATTGTTTACATCTAGAAAACCACTGGAAGCTCCTGCTTGGTACTGGGGTGTGGCTGTGATTCACCCTCCCCAGTGCAGTTTTCACATAAAACGGGTATGTATTGTTTTATTGCACCCATACAGCTCCATAACACCAAAAATAACAATTATTTATATATAGCACATATTGGAAAGCTGATCCTCCTGCTGTGGGCTGGAAAGGATCCTCTGGTTTGGGGTAAAGTCATCCAGCTCTGGTAGGTGACAATGGTTTCCTCTGCCTTCCATTGTCTGAAAATCACCTACTAACCTTTTGATTTAATTCCAGCTCTGTCACTGCTGCAGCTCACTGGAGACCCTGCTGTTTTGTTTCAGTATTTTCTTTCATTTTTTTTGGTTACTTTATCTTGCTTCATTGGTTAGCTGTTTTATTGTCGCAACTGCTTTGTTAATTTGTTTGGTTTCTTTAGTTTTGGGTTTTCTTTGGTTTGAATTTGTTACTTTGGAACATTCTATTTTGTGTACCCTCCAGCTTCACTGCAGGAAGCAGCCATGGATTGTTTTAAACTATTCTATTAAAACATTGATTATTTTAATTGGTTAGGTTGGAGGTAACCTCATTTTAGTCTTTGGCCAAGTGTAAATTGTAGTAATTGTGTTTTTTTTGTATTTGCTTGTTTGACCCCACCCCCTTGTCTCCAGGCTG
The DNA here is from genome assembly GCF_904066995.2 of Poecilia reticulata. NCBI lineage: Eukaryota > Metazoa > Chordata > Actinopteri > Cyprinodontiformes > Poeciliidae > Poecilia > Poecilia reticulata. The sequence goes on along the minus strand of NC_088844.1, from coordinate 4,754,669 downwards.
AGAGCTGACGGTAGTGGGAGGGGCCTCCTGGGAGACTGGAACTGTGTTGTGCGAGTGGCCGGTGTTGGGGTTTCTTCACGATTGAATGCCTGTTCACAAGTGTTTGGGGTGATTTATTTTGGATTTATACATTTATTTTAGGAACCAGTTCCCATTTGGACCGTCCTCCCCCTGCTGGTAGGCCTCAGTACTGTACACCCCCTTCCTATTGTGTTCCTTATGTTGTGATTGTCTACTTTTTAACATGAAATAATAAATGTAATCCCATTTTTTTTGGAAAAGTCTTGTTCTCTGTGGTCACGAACCTCGAGCCTACTGGCAGTATATTTCCTTGGGTGCAATTCCCAAGGTGGCGTTGTTGACAACTTCTGGTTACCCTGCTGTGAGGAGCAGAGTACCAGACTCCTACCCTAGTGTTGCCACAATCTGGCGTTGTTGGCAGGATTCCTTTGAGAACAGACATTCCACTTGTGTTTTTTTTTTTTTCTCTCTTCTCCTTCTTCGGTTTATATTTATTGTTTGAAACAAAGCAGCAGTGTTTCCCATACGTGGGTCCAGAACTCCTGTTCATCTCTTGTGTAAAATTGTAGCTATGGAAGAAGAGTTGCAGGAGTTAAAGGAGGTAATCTTGCAGCTAAGGGCAGAGAATGAGAGGCTGAGATGTGGACAAGCTTCTGTTGCACCTGGTTCAAGTGCTGAGCCTGCCACTCCATCTGCGTCGTCTTCTAATGCTGGTGTCCAACCGATGGAGAGGTTGGTGCTTGTTCCCCGGGATAGAAAATGTCCCTTTTTCAGAGGAAGAAAAGGTATCGGTTTGGTGGAGTGGTTAGAGGAAGTGCAGGCTTGTATGAGAGCCCGTCACCTATCAGAGTTGGATCAGGCCTTTTTCTTATTTGACCACCTAGAAGGAGAGCCACATGAGGAAATTAAGTTCCGTCCCAGGGCAGAAAGAGAGGATCCAGCCAAAATAATTGCTGTGCTTAAGGAGCTGTATGGGTGTTCAGACTCGTATGTTGCCCTGCAGGAGGCTTTCTTTTCTCGGCGGCAGCAAGAAGGAGAAACATTACAAGAGTTTTCTCTTGCATTAATGAGTTTAATGGCCGCTGTTAAGCAGCAAGCCCCAGGTGACATTCCTAATGCTGAAGTGTTACTGCGTGACCAATTTGTTGAGCATGTCATCGATGGCTCACTACGTCGTGAGTTAAAGCAGTTTGTGCGTGTAAAACCGACAGCCACATTGTTAGATGTCCGGGCTGAAGCAATCAGGTGGGAGCGTGAGGGGATGTCTGGAGGTGTTAGGGGCCGCAGTCACTCTGTTCCATCAGTTCTTGGATTGCAATATGGGGTGCAGTGCCCCCAGCAGATGACTAACTCGCATTTAACATCAGAGTTGACTGAAATAAGGGAGATGATGAAGCTACAGCAAGAGCAGCTAAACAAACTCACCCAAAGTATCTCATCACTGCAAGGTCATCAGCAGACCCGTTCCACTTTTAACCGGGGCCCTGCCATTTGCAGACGTTGCCAGCAGCCTGGTCACTTTGCTAGAGAATGTGATGGTGTTCGTGTTGCCCCTCCCCAGTCCGCTCCACAAACCCAACTGTCTGCCAGGCAATCCCATCGTGGCCCACAGTCGGAAAACTAATGCCCGCCGAATTGCAGAGCCACAGTTCTGGCGGTGGTCTTTCTGGCTCGGAGGCTTCTAAGCTTATGTCATCTTGTCCCCAGTTGGAAGTGAAAATGGGAGGAGTATTGGTTCCTTGTTTGTTGGATACTGGTTCCATGGTGTCTACGATCACTGAAAGCTTCTTTCACCAACATTTTGAACCATGGGGTATAGATAAGCTTCAAACATGTAACTGGCTACAGCTTAGGGCTGCTAATGGATTAGCTATACCATATATTGGCTACCTAGAACTTGAGGTTGAACTTTGTGATAAAACTATGATGCACTGTGGTGTGTTGGTGGTTAAAAACACCCCAGTGGGTGGTTCATCTCACCTTCCTGGTGTCTTGGGAATGAATGTTATCAGCAAATGCTACAGAGAACTTTTTGGACAACATGGTTTGGCTTTATTTGACCTGCCAGTGTTATCTCAGGCCTCTGAGCCTGTTCGGCAGGCCTTGCATCAGTGCCACCTGACTAGTGTGAAGGCCTCAGGTGGAGCTCCTGGAATTGCCAGAGTGGGTGGTAAAAGGGCTTGTCGGATCCCTGGTGGCATGATGAAACTGGTTGCAGCAACCTGCTCTCAAAAATATGCAGGCACGAGTGCATTGTTTGAGCCTTTGGAGTCTGGCTTACCAGCCGGATTGCTTGCCTCACCTGCTCTGGTTAGGGTGGAGAATGGCATTGCTGACATTCTGGTCATCAATGTGGGTTGTGCCGATGTGCTTCTTTATCCCCGAACCAGGGTTGGTACCCTGGTTGAAGTCACTATGGCAAGCTTGCCAGCTGGTGTAACAGAGGTGTCGCCCTGTGCTGTAACCATGGCCTCCCAGTCCGTTTCCGAGGTGGCACTGGATCTGCTGAAGGATGTGGACGTGTCAAGTTTGTCAGCAGATAACCAGGAGAAGGTGAGGTCTCTTCTTAAACAGTATACATCAGTTTTCTCAGCCCATGATGGAGATTTAGGTTGCACTAACCTGATTGCTCATGAGATTCCTCTCATGGATGATGCCCCTGTTCGCCAGCGCTTCAGACGGATTCCTCCATCTGATTATGATGTGGTGAAGGAACATATTAACCAACTTCTGAACACTCAGGTAATCAGAGAAAGTTGCAGCCCATATGCATCCCCAATAGTCTTGGTAAGAAAAAAAGATGGGAACCTTAGAATGTGTGTTGACTATAGGCAACTTAATAGTAAAACAAGGAAAGATGCCTTCCCTCTTCCTCGGATTGAAGAATCTTTAGATGCACTGACAGGCGCATGTTGGTTTTCCACCCTGGATTTAGCCAGCGGCTATAACCAGGTCCCAGTGGCTGAACAAGATCGAGGTAAAACTGCTTTTTGCACCCCTTTTGGGTTGTTTGAGTGGAACCGCATGCCATTTGGCCTGTGTAATGCTCCTAGCACTTTTCAGCGACTGATGCAAAGAATCTTTGGCGATCAGCAGTGCCAGTCTCTGCTGCTTTACTTGGATGACATTGTGGTGTTCTCTGCTACCATAGATGAGCACTTGGATAGGCTGAAGGTGGTGCTGGGGAGGCTGCAGAAAGAGAATCTTAAGGTAAAGTTGTCAAGTGTGCCTTTTTCCAACAAGAGGTCCATTACCTGGGTCATGTCATTTCTGATAAGGGTGTCTCCACAGATCCAAGTAAGGTAGAAGTGGTGGCCAATTGGCAACCCCCAAGTACCATCTCAGAGCTGCGTTCGTTTTTGGGTTTCGCCAGTTACTATCGTCGGTTTGTGGAGGGATTTGCCAAGTTGGCTGCACCACTTCATAAACTAGTAGCTGAAAGTGGAAGTACCAAGCTCAAGAAGAAACGGGACCAAGGGGTCCTGGATCATTGGACTGAGGTTTGTCAAAACAGTTTTGAGGCGCTGAAGAAAAGCTTACCACTGCACCTGTCCTAGCTTATGCTGACTTCTCTATCCCATTTATACTGGAAGTTGATGCGAGCCATGGTGGGCTAGGGGCTGTGCTTTCACAGGAGAAAGAAGGTAAAGTGAGACCAATAGCTTATGCTAGCAGAGGACTGAGACCTCCGGAACGGAATATGGCCAATTATAGCTCTATGAAACTAGAGTTTTTGGCACTCAAATGGGCCATGACCGAAAAGTTTCGTGAGTATTTGTTGGGTCATAAGTGTATTGTCTACACGGACAATAACCCACTTAGCCACCTCTCCTCTGCTAAGCTTGGTGCTACAGAGCAGCGCTGGGCAGCGCAGCTAGCGTCTTTTGACTTTGACATAAAATACCGTTCAGGTAAAAGTAATAAGAATGCAGATGCATTGTCTCGCCTGCACTCTCCTGGGGTACAAGATCTGGAAGCTATGCTTCCAGGTACTTTACTTCCTAAGCCTTTGCAGCAAGCTTTGGGGAAAAAGGACTCTGAGGTAACTCAGGCCACCATTACAGCTTTCCCTCAGTACACGCGTCCTGATCTTTGTGCTCTCCAGCAGAATGACCCTGTATTGCAGGAAATCTTGAACTTCTGGAGGCAGAAAAGGCGTCCAACTCATCAGGAACGCAAGAATTTGTCGCAGCCTGCTTTAGTTCTACTGAGGCAATGGGATCGGCTGGTGGAACGTGATGGAGTTCTGTACCGCCAGGTTTTCCTCCCTAGAACCACAGAGGGAACACTGCAGGTATTGCTGCCTGCTGCTTTACATGAGGAGGTTCTAACAGAGGTCCACCAGAGACATGGACATCAGGGTGTCGAGAGAACGTTGGAGTTGCTCCGGCTCCGCTGTTATTGGCCAGGCATGTCTGGTAAGGTGGCACTGTGGTGCCGTAACTGTGAGAGATGTCAAGTTGCAAAGGATGTTCAGCCAGCTGTATATAGTTTCATGGGGCATTTGTTGGCTTCACGGCCAAATGAGATCCTGGCCATGGACTACACGGTGTTGGAGCCTTCTCGTAATGGTTTGGAGAATGTTCTTGTTTTGACGGATGTTTTCAGCAAGTATACATTAGCAGTCCCCACACGTGACCAACATGCATCCACGGTGGCACAGGTTTTGGTGACGGAGTGGTTCTCAAAGTTTGGCGTCCCAGCTCGTATTCACTCAGATCAGGGACGAAACTTTGAGAGCACCTTGATCCGACAGTTGTGTGGCCTCTATGGTATTGAGAAGTCCCGCACCACACCATACCATCCTGCCGGTAATGGGCAGTGTGAACGATTTAATCGGACGCTACACAATTTGTTGCGCACCCTACCGGTGTCCCGTAAACGGGACTGGTGTTCTTGTTTACCACAACTTCTATATTCTTACAATACCACACCTCATCAGGCCACAGGAGAGTCCCCATTTTTCTTGATGTTCGGCCAGGAGCCGAGATTACCAGTTGACTTTCTGTTGGGGAGGGTTCAGGATCCTGTAGGTGGCAGTGTCCATGAATGGATCCAGGAGCACCAAAGCCGGTTACAGGTTGCTTTTGAGGGTGCTAGGGAACGTTTGAAGGAGGCTGCCAAGCGTAGAAGAGAGAAGAATGATCGGTGTGTGAAAGATGCTCCATTGAAAGAGGGGCAGTTTGTATTACTGCGACAGCTCGGCGTAAGGGGGCGCCACAAGATCCACGACATATGGGGTTCTGTAGTGCATAAGGTTCTCAAGGCACCTAAGGAAAGGGGCTCTGTGTACACTATTGCACCAGTGGATGATGAGTCAAAGGTTAAAAATGTTCACCGTACCATGTTGAAACCAGTGGTTTGGACTGGGTCTCCAGTTGGGTCCGTCCTTAGCTCGCCCTTACCTGATCATTTGCCATCAGAGGAAGATCTGTCAGGGGAAGATGATTTCTTGGTTGTGCTTGCAGAGTTATCTCCCCCAGTACAGGATGCTGCAGTGACCCAACAAACTCCTCATCTATTGGCTACAGTTCAACAAGATCAAGAACTGCCTGGTCCTTCTAGGATGCAGGGCCCCTTGGAGATGGCGCTGCCATCGTCCTCCCAGCCAGCTACTGATGGGGGAAGTGTGCGGCGAACCCAGAGGTCAACTGCAGGTCAGCACTCAAATGTGCATCATCTCCCTAGACCAGTAAGGGGTCCTGAACAGCAAGTTGGGAACCCACCTGATCCAGTGTTAAATGTGGTAACGGCTGTTTTTAGACCTTGGTGTTAGCTGGCTTTTGGCTTAATCGTCGGGGCGACGATTCTTTTGGGGGGGGTGGAATGTAGCAGGAAGAAGCCTGCCCCAATATTCAAAACACCTGGCCCCTAATCACCTCATGAGGGGTGGAGAGTATAAAGGCAGACTCTCTCACCTTGTTGCTTATGCTGGCATTTGGTCACGTCATTGGGAAGGTCACTTGGGTAGCGTGCATGTTTTAAAGCTCTACATCAGTAAGTAATGTTTCTCCTTCAGCATAAGACCTACAAATTCAATATTTGACTTAAATTGTTTACATCTAGAAAACCACTGGAAGCTCCTGCTTGGTACTGGGGTGTGGCTGTGATTCACCCTCCCCAGTGCAGTTTTCACATAAAACGGGTATGTATTGTTTTATTGCACCCATACAGCTCCATAACACCAAAAATAACAATTATTTATATATAGCACATATTGGAAAGCTGATCCTCCTGCTGTGGGCTGGAAAGGATCCTCTGGTTTGGGGTAAAGTCATCCAGCTCTGGTAGGTGACAATGGTTTCCTCTGCCTTCCATTGTCTGAAAATCACCTACTAACCTTTTGATTTAATTCCAGCTCTGTCACTGCTGCAGCTCACTGGAGACCCTGCTGTTTTGTTTCAGTATTTTCTTTCATTTTTTTTTGGTTACTTTATCTTGCTTCATTGGTTGGCTGTTTTATTGTCGCAACTGCTTTGTTAATTTGTTTGGTTTCTTTAGTTTTGGGTTTTCTTTGGTTTGAATTTGTTACTTTGGAACATTCTATTTTGTGTACCCTCCAGCTTCACTGCAGGAAGCAGCCATGGATTGTTTTAAACTATTCTATTAAAACATTGATTATTTTAATTGGTTAGGTTGGAGGTAACCTCATTTTAGTCTTTGGCCAAGTGTAAATTGTAGTAATTGTGTTTTTTTTGTATTTGCTTGTTTGACCCCACCCCCTTGTCTCCAGGCTGAGAGCTGACGGTAGTGGGAGGGGCCTCCTGGGAGACTGGAACTGTGTTGTGCGAGTGGCCGGTGTTGGGGTTTCTTCACGATTGAATGCCTGTTCACAAGTGTTTGGGGTGATTTATTTTGGATTTATACATTTATTTTAGGAACCAGTTCCCATTTGGACCGTCCTCCCCCTGCTGGTAGGCCTCAGTACTGTACACCCCCTTCCTATTGTGTTCCTTATGTTGTGATTGTCTACTTTTTAACATGAAATAATAAATGTAATCCCATTTTTTTTGGAAAAGTCTTGTTCTCTGTGGTCACGAACCTCGAGCCTACTGGCAGTATATTTCCTTGGGTGCAATTCCCAAGGTGGCGTTGTTGACAACTTCTGGTTACCCTGCTGTGAGGAGCAGAGTACCAGACTCCTACCCTAGTGTTGCCACACTTACATTGATAAGAGTGAATGTAAGCATAGCAACAATTGTTGCAGCTAGCATAATAGACAGCACTATGCTATGTGTCAGTGGTTTGCCTGTTCATTCTATATACCCTGCTGTTTCCACACAGCTTAAAACTATCAGATATTTTAGATCTTCTAGACCTGAAGGAACCTCAAAATTATGTATTCTACATCACTGGCATTTGAACACCTCCTAGCCCCATCCCTCCCAAAAGGCGATCCTTTACACTATGCACTGAATGACTGCCACAAGATGATGCCACTTGTCTCTGTCTGAAACTAATTTTGGACAGAGCCAAGGTGTAGTTCTTGGTCTGGTAGAACAGGGAGAATTTCCTCCTGGATCCATATTTGTTCATACTAACATTTTTACCTGACTTTGCCTCATTGATGAAATGACCAAATCAGGTTAAAGGTCACTTGGCACATTGAGACTATGACATCTGCAGACATTGAATCTTTATCCAAAATATTTCTGAACTCTCTTCTAATCAGTTATAATAGGTAGTGCATGTCATAATTAATTTCTTTTTTTATATGTTAAAAAGATGGTGGCTGTGTGGGTAGAGTAGTCGTCTTACCTTCACAAGGTTGTAGGTTCAATTCCAGCTTCCTCTGGGCCCACAGCAAATTCAAAAGGGTTTAATGTTTTGGTGTTAGTAGACTTTGTGTAAAAGCAGAGTTAATTTTACTCTAATAGAGTCACATTCTGTTTATGTAACTCTGGGGTGTATATTATTAGTAGTTAAAATCTAGTGTTAAAACAAAGTGTTTCCGTATCAAATCTAAAGGTGTTAAAATAGAATAAATAACTCTTTACTTCTTAACTCTGAACTCCTACAGCAGCTTATAACACTGAAGAAGTTAATTCACTGACTCCGCCCCCAGAATCACAGATCCCCACCAAAGCGAAGCGACAGAAGCCAAGTCATTTCAGGACTATTTACTTTCCACATGTCTGAGTTATTTACTGTGCTTGGTAAGTTATTTTTTTCTGAGATGGTTTATAACTATTATTTTGAGTTGAGCTCAACCTGTATGATAGACGTTTGTCACATGGCATATTTAGCTTAGGATGCCGAATGTTAGCGGAGTGTTTGTAAGTGTTGAAAAAAATCGAGCCGGTGAACATTCAGTCAAATTCTTGGCTAAGTAGAACAGATCTTTTTTATGTTGAGAGCATTATTCCCACTGTTGCGTCTTCTTATATACGTTTTGCAGCATGTTTTAATCCTTTTATTGTCTTTTTGTGTATATTAGAACCAGTTTGGTTGCGGATGAATCGCCAGTCATCAGAATCAACCTCCCTACCTATCCCTTCATGGATTCTTTGAATATTCAAGCTCCAAAAATGATTATGGAAGTGTTAATATCTCTGAAACCCTACATTTCTGTAATTGAGGCTTGTTGTTAGAGTTGTAGTAAAAATGTATTCCTTCATTCCATTTCTCATTGTTATGTTTTTTGTTTGCTATGATCCAGGGACCGACACTGGATATCGGAGACTGAAGACTATCCGATGCAGTAGAGGAGCATGTTGGTGTCCCCGGCCAAACTTCACGAACAGCCCAACTACCTGAAGACAATCTGCGCAGCAAATTCAGAAGTGTCAGATTTCCAGTGCAAGTGTGGAATGTTAAGAATACGGTGTTAATTCAACAACATGAGTGTTGGTGAGTGTTAGTTAAATTCCCTAAAGCAGTGGTCCCTAACCTTTTTATTATCGCGGACCAGTCAAGACTGAAAATTTTGCTGCGGCCCATGGGGGTGGGGGGGAGAACTGTCAGTTAAGGCGGTGTTGGTGTTCCCGCTAAAGCCTGAACATACCCAATTTGGGGTTGTCTTGGACTTTTTATCGCAGCCTGTGGGGTGTACCCTGTCTGGGAAGGAGAATACAACCTGCTGAATGTGACAGGTAGCCAATCAGAAAGCGCGGTGACATAAGAACAGAGGGGAATCCCAAACAGCGGACATATAGTGTAACTGAGAGTCCGGTGGATATCGGAGATGATATGTGGAAATGTTTATTATTATATGTAAAGGTCCTTATTATATATGTTTATGTTTATTCAGTTAAAAATGTTAACTATGAAAAAAGATATTCACTTCCAAATCATAGTGCAGCAAATAGAGCGGCTGCTCCCGTCGTCTTTTATCCACCGCTTTTTCTTTTTGTTACGTCTTTTATCTCTTAAAATGAGTCCAAAAACTATCACTATTGCTTCTGCATTGTCATCCGTGTTTGGTTATTCTAAATTCCCATATGCTATGTTGGGGGATTTGTGGATTTTATTCTGGATTCGGGATGTTTGTGACTGGAATCGGTTCGTGTAATGTGTTGCTCCTGCCGTGTGGCTGGAGAAACGAACCGATCGAACCTGTTGTATTTTCACAGAGGTTTGAAGAATCGGCCGACAATTCTTAAATCTTGCTGTCTAAACCAGACTTAAGACTCACAAGCTCTACTCCTCTCCTCTTGACCACTGCCCAAACGCTCTCTGACTCTGGTCATAGTGACCAGAGTCAGAGAGCGTTTACCATAGTGGTAACGTTTACATATCCCTTCAAAATAAGATACAGATGCGCCACAAAAATGAACATTTTACTTTCGTAAAAATTTTAATTCACAATAATGATAACGGGAGCCCTGACCTTGTTTCTCTGCAACGAGTGTCCGATCTGGGAGTGATGGGAGACAATAACACCTGAAGTGTTGCTTATGCACAGCCTGCTTGGTCTCTACATGGCAAAGTAACTTGAAGCTTCATTGCCTCATTAGCAGCCGGTCGCCGCGTGTTACGCAGAGCGGGGTTGTAATGTGGGAGTCACCTACCAGTCCGGGATAAATCCATTGTCCTGTCTCTTCTCTGGGGATAGTCCCCTTTGCAAAGAAACTTTCCTAAGACATCTGATCTGTTTCTTACTCATTTTGCTGCTTGTGGGCTCAATGTTGGCACGCAAGTAACTGAGAGAATCCGGTTAAAGGATTTTCAAAATAAAAGATCTTCCAGACTCAAATAATACAAAAAACGGAAATATTTCATTATTTCTTGTGTGTCCCGGTACCAATTGGTCCACGGACCAGGGGTTGTGGACCACTGCCCTAAAGTGTTCCACAGAGTTAGACCAGACCGAGTGTTGGTTTCTAACCCAACACTCAGTCTGGTGTTGATTTAGATAGCTTATATAGTAGGGTGCCCCATTGTTGACTCATGGTTGCTAAAAACTTTACCAGGCTGACTGATTTTAGTGGCATAGTGGGTGTAAAATATTGAATAAAATGTTGTGTTACATAACTGGCGTTATTTTCACTCTTATATTTGACTTTATGACACACAAAACTACAAATTAATCGTCCTTATTTTTTCCAAGTTCATTCTGGGTAAAGCTTGTCACCAACGTCATCATCAGTCACTTGGCAACAAATAGCAAACTAGCTAGAGCTACGGAACGTTAACATGTTTTGAATTTGTGTTGTTTCATCATTAGTGACCAGTAGCTTCTTGTTTCTGTTCTTCTCTTGGTTTATTGTACTTCATGTCAGATGGACTTCAAAATGGCATAGTCGCTCTCTGTGGTGGTGAAACTTGTTAGCTCCGCTGTTGCGGACATGTCTATGTTGTAAAGTTAAATTATCATGAGCTTTATCATTTGAGCCCGGTCATTAGCCCTGCCCCCTGGGGCTAATGACCGGGCCGTCTTGTTCCGCTACTGCGTCACAAGACGGTCACAAGCCGGTGCCGTCTGCAGCCATACTGCTGTGTCTTGTCTGGAGCTTATTGTTATAAGGTAAGTTCCATGTTAAAATGATCATGTTTTTGACTATTTCTTATGGAGGTATTATTTTTACGTTTACACGAGTATTGATTCATCGAGTATTGATTCATATACACAGTTCGCTTAACATACATTTATTTGTTTGGACTGTTTATTATCTTAACCTAACATTGTCTGATTAGTTTTGCTCACACTACTTTTTAAAATATTTATTTATTATCTTAATGTTTCTGCTATATTTCTTGTTTTTCCTTCCAGACTGGAAGTCTTCCTCCTTTATATTGGTGAAAAGAAGAGCAGCACCAAAGACACTTCACTATCGGTGACCACAAGACCACCCATGGCCGCTTCCAATGAACTTTCAAAGCTTCACCTTCAGTGCAAAGTACCATGAATGTATGACCTTTGTTGTATATTGCTGTCAGTGCTGTTTGATGTTTTGAAATAAAAGTAGATTATATTCTGCGAATGGTGCTGGCGTTTTTGTAGCATCTAATGTCTTAAAATGAATTTGGAGATTATTGATGGCCAGTAGTTTCTGGGGGAACAAAGGTTTTATTTGCTCTACTGGCTTTTATTTTGGAGTGAATTGACAGAAAAGTGGGTAATGAGAGAAGGGGAAGTGAACCCACCACAGCTGCATTGAAAACTAGAGCCTTCATATATGGGGTGTGCTTAACCCCCTGCGCCACCACAACACACCCTGCCAGTAGAATTTAAAAACTCAGATTTCTATGTTCTATTCTTTACACTGTTCTGTGTTAGATTAACACATTTATAGTGTTAACTTTTGACAATATAATATACACTAGTTTTTGGGTAAATTAACACTGAATTGTATTTGATTTTTTGTGATAGAGTGTTGATTCAACTCTATCACAAATAACACTTTCAAAAGTGTAACTCCTACACCATCCAATGTGGACCTATATAGACACCTTAAAAGTGTAAAATTTAACTCTGTAGGAGTTGATGGAACACTTACAAATTTGCTGTGTGCTAGTGAGTGGACATCTCTTTGGTGGAGTGCAGAGAGGCCCTGCCTCTTATCAACAGAAACAGAAACTGTTGATCTGATTATCAGGTTGGTCTGTTATGTACTGTAATATCCAGTAATCTACCTGTTAAAAAAGGTACTTTATCATATTACATGAACTGCTTGCTTTACATTTTCCACTAGTAGCAGTAACAATTTCATGCATATTGTATTGAAGAAAAATGTATTAAGCGTAATGCATTTTGTATTGCACAGCTGATATGTCAGACCATTTGATAAGCAATATGTGAATAAAAGCAACATGTGAAACATGCACATTATTCCATGTTGTAATATGTTTTATAATTATGGTGCACATTTTGAAATGAATGCATTTGAGAAAATCATTGCCACTTTATTAAATATTTACTTTCCAAAGAATTTTTAAAAGTTCGAAACAATAAAATACCTATTTAATATTAATTACAAATAACTCTTATGAAGTTAAAAAAAATACTCTGAGTTAATATTAAGATCTAACACTGAATTAGTGTTAGTAAGTGTTAAATGATTAACTCCAGCAGATTTGGTATTTGACACTTTATAAGAGTTAAGGTACTAACTCTCCAAAAAGAGTTAAATTAACTCTTTCTGTGTTAAATTAACACCCATATAGACACTTTAAAAGTGTTGAAATCAAATCTGACAGAGTTCATTTTTGCCTGCTGGATTTGCTGTGACTTAACCCCAAATTGCCTACCTGCGTATCGGTGTATAAATGTTTGTGAGTTCAAATGGGTGAATGTGACTCCAGTGTAAAGTGCTTTGAGTGGTCAAAATGACTAAAGCGCTATATAAGTTTAGTATATTTATGTGTAAATAGGCCAGATTTGTATAATTTAGACTATGCAGTGTCCCACCAGCAACAATTGTTGCCGACTATAAAACCTACATTTTCACTAACATAACCAACATAAAATGTAATAATTCATAAATATGTTAGGGAGGATCAAGGATTGAAATGCATGCACTTATTTTGTATGAAAAAATTGGGGTTTAAACATTCTTCTCAGAATTAATTATTATCTACACAAATTGTTCTTATTTAATTATACCATTTTCTTTTACCAAAGTAGAATTGTAGGTAAACTGGAATTGAACTGAAGGACTCTTAGACAAAATTACCAGATTAATTTTTTAACTAACAAGTCTATGGTGCGTGATGTTCCCCGAGATCGTTAAAAAATAAAAACAGATCCCTGCGATGCCGCAAATCGTTTGACGCGTCATTAGCCGCTGAATTAGTTTTCCTTCAAAAATGACTGTCTTATTAACAGAGTTAAATCATAGTCTGCTTGTTAATAAAGACTCAAATCAAATTTAGTTACAAACACAGAATTAACTTGTGTTTCTTTTGTGTTAATTTAATCGCGCACATTACAAATGTTTGTAAAACATTAGGGAAATACATTTTAAAAATATTTTAAAAATACCAACATGTTGCAGTTTCTGCTCAGTAGAATGTCAAAATAACACCAAATCATAATCAGTACAATTTTATATATAGCGTGTTATTAACGCTGCAGTTTGGTGTAAAGAGTAAAACATCGCAACACTTTACAAAAGGATCCAGTGGTGCTTCTCCACTCAATGCAACACAGTAGAGTGCATGGTTGTGGGTTTATACAGTAAATGATATAAAAATAGCAGAACACATAGCGGTGTAGAGAGTTGCAGTACTGACGTTTCTAAATGCTATTTTATTTTATTGTTCTGTTTTTAGCTAAAAACAAGATGTCCAACGTTAATTTCGGCATGGGTTCAATCAAAGTTTAGACTCGCTTATGTTATAAACCGCCATTTCATAGCACACGTTATTTCACTGAGCAATAAACAAAAACATATATTGGTCCAGCTCATAAGTATTTTAACCCGAGAATATTGACTGTAAACTTGACGCAACAATGAATTTACTTCCAAAGAATAACATTTCCATTAATCTTGCTTCAAGAAAATCTCCTGTCAGATGCGTCAACGCGCTCATTTTAGGACTTATATGCCTTAAAACTTTATTTTTTATGGAGTTTATTTATTTAATCATATTTTTTATTTGGCTTTGAAACAGTAGCTGTATTTGCATAAATGTGAATGCTACATTCTGTCAGATCTGCAGCAGCCTGCTTTATATTACATTTCTGAACACAAAAGAATGCTTTGATTTATTCCCCATCCAGACTGAATACGGTCTAATCATGTGATCCACAGTGTAACCAATTGGCAGCCGAGAGGACGGTAAGGGCAGGAGAAAAAAATACTACCATTTTAGGGGAGGATGCAAGCCACTATACCAGCCCAGTGCGTTTTACAGGCGCACTTAAGTGTCTTTTTATTGAAATAATAAAATAAACATGTCGCTAACGAATTATTATTCCATAATGGGTGTCCAAACCGAGGAGGCTTACGGTGCGCATTTTATCCCAGGCAGTTTGCAGGGTTCGACGGCCGGGTGCACGAAGCCTACCCGGGCAGCGGAGCATGAGCAGGAAGAGGAGGGGACCCTGGTCTCACACATCCCGGATTTTTCCCATTTTTCCAACAAAGCGAGTCTGAATGGCTTTTCTCCTTGGACAAACACGTCTATCTCCACCCCGACGTCTTCCCAGATACAAAGCGCATCCGGTGCTTCCCTCCCTGGACTCTTTCACCCACACCCCCTCCTGAGTCATCACCACCACTCTTACTACGGCCCACAAGCTCAGACCCACGCTGAGCACCTCGCGTCCGCGGCAGCGTCCGACAGCAGGTTCGTCCGCTGCTGGGAGGGGGTGAGCCCGGCCTCGGAGACCGCTCTGTCGCAGGTTACACCCAGTTTCCCCGCGTGTCTCCCCACTCAAGGGGAACTGTCTAATCCCAGCCCCACCTATGACGCGGTTAAACCAGAGAGCTCGCCGCTGTCCCGCGACAGCGCCGAGGAGTCCAGCTTCGCTAACCCGGCAGAGGTGGTCCTGGAGCGGCTGGGGACGGCGAAAGAACCTGGGAGGAAGACTGAGCCGAAGAAGGAGGACGAGGAGAGAAATACACGGCAGCAGCAGCTCGACCCGGGTACAGACGTCGTTAAACCGAAATGAAGGAATGTTTATTAGCTGTAAGAAGAGCCAATACACAGGTGTGGCTCAGAGTGTGAGAGTGTTTCTAAGGGGTGTGTGTGTGTGGGGCGGGGGAGGAGAGGCTGTCTGTAGGTGAGTGCGACCAACTTTTATAGGCCTATAAACATCTTGTAAACGCTAAAATATAAAAGTTTATAGTCCATTAAAATAATTAAGGGGCTATTGTTATTTAGCAGCTTGTCACTAAAGGATTAGTAGATTGACTTGGAGAGGTTTTTTTTCCTGACTGAATGCGTTTCTCTCCCGCAAATGCAAAGCTTTTGGTTAAAACGTGTATTATCTGTTTCTGAAATATTAAGTAAATGTGTTTTTATATATGATTATGACATAGAGGTTACATATAATTAAACGTTGACTTTATTTTTTATTTATTTAAGATTTTATTGTCATTGTGTACAAGCCCTGCTGCCAACGACCCAACATCTAGCTGCTGTGCTGTCCTTATGTAAGTTAAAAATATAACAGTAAAGATATGATCTATGAATAAATGATTATTGAAGGCACTAATATTTAGTAGACGTGTAAAAGAAATAAATAAATGAGATCGAAAAATCCTAAAAACGGAAGATGTTTTTTAGACGCAATTTAATTCAGTTTTAATTGTGTTTATTTCAGTCAGTTCAGCGAGTATCTATGTAGAATAAGTTTTTAATTTTATGTTTAGGTGTTCCATCTACCTCTTTGTATTTATTTTTCAATTTTATTTAGGAATTTTTAATTCTTAAATCAAGGACCTTGTTCCTTTTTTAACTGGAAAATTAGCACTCTATATTATTGTATTACCCGTAGTTATAACATTTAAAAACCAAGAAAGAATATATGTAAAATTATAAAAAATAACCACTACCATGACAAAAAGAAACAATATATTGGAGGACAAGCTTGACATTTTGACAATGTTTAATATTTTAGAAATTAAACACTTATAACTAACTAAAATTTAGTTAAATAAGAACAGGCTAGGTTTTGGGAATACATTTTTATTTTATTTTAATCAGTTACATGATTTTTTTTATTTTTTTAATGAAGTCCATTTTAATTGAAACGTGAAACTTGCTGCTGATTCAAGATGGTCTAAAAAGGCTCTTATTCCAGGACTAAAGGACTGTTTAACACACATCTGACTCCATTTAACACTAGTTGAACGTCAGCAACTTTGGTGTAAAAAGTGATTTATTTAGGCTCTGTTCTGTCTTTCTTTTTCACTCTTTAATTGAAACAAAAGTTGCAGGCTCTTAAAGTTTCTCACAGTGGACTGACAAACACACTCTAGCTAGACGAAATAACACCACAGTGTGAGTGGCCTAATTAAAGAATGTGCACTGTCTCTTCACAGAAAATCCATCAGCCAGCTGGATCCATGCCAAATCCACTCGTAAAAAGAGGTGCCCCTACACCAAGCACCAAACCCTGGAGCTGGAGAAGGAGTTCCTCTACAACATGTACCTGACAAGGGACCGGCGCCTGGAAGTGGCAGGACTCTTAAATCTGACAGAGAGACAGGTAAAAATCTGGTTCCAGAACAGGCGGATGAAAATGAAGAAGCTGATGATCCGGGAGAGGAGGAGTATGAATGATTGATGGCTCTGGAGGATGAGTATATATATAAATAAATATATTTTGTCTTTGTTTTTATCTCCCCCATGGTAAGGGGGTGTAGAGGGGAAGAGGTGGTGAAGCTCATTAAACAAAATGCAGAGCCCCATGATGCTCAGCGTCACCTGCCCTTTAAACTGCTACAAGGGAGACCAGGATGCGTTGTAACACCTCAGTGCCATCAGGCCTTAATTTTTTAAATCATCAGAAATCTCCCATCCATGTGTTTTACTGTGAAAACAATCTGGGTCTGATGTAAATTAAAAACACATGTAACAATTAACACTAAAAAAAAACAATCAAAAACTGTCTGACCTTAAAGTTGAAATATGTTTAACTACAGAAATTTTCCACCATTACCACAGACAGATTTTTGCCTAATCCAATGAGATTCGATTTGTGGTAAACTGACACAAATTATTGCAGAATTATGAAGTTGAAGACAAATTTCACATGTTTTTTGGTTTTGTTTTGTTAATCCAAGTATGAAAACAGAGGCAGATTTTTGTTTTAAATCCTTTTAGATCTTAAAAGTAAAATTTCAGTTTTTTTCATACAAAATTTGATTTCTGATTTCAACCTTTTTCCTCTGTTTTTCTTAAAACAATTACAAATAGCTCACTCTGAATTATGGAGACCCAAGGAAGAGGATTGATAGAAAATAATCCAGATTTTCTTTAAATTGAAATTTTCAAACACAAGAATTAATTTTATTGATTGGATACATTTTTTGTCTTTACTATTATATGATGTCTGGGCAGACAAATATTATTTATCATATTTGTACATGCAACAGCTGGTAAATACAGAAAATGCTGACAAGAAGTAATTTTCTGCCTTTGTTTTGGAGCACTCCAGCCTACATGCGTCGTATTTGTCGCATACCGAAGTTTTGTACCTCTATAAAAGAAGCAGGTAAAAAAAAAAAACATCACCATGTTGAAAACATGATGGTTGTATCATGCTTTGGGTCTTCTTTTCTCCAGATGTCCAGAGTACAAATTCCTGCCACATTTTCAGATTTCCATTTGTGAAAAATATTAAACACCATCATTTTCCATTCCCCTTCATATTTATGCGCCACTTTGTGTCAGACTAGCTCATACAATCCCAATCCAAAACTCTGCAGTATATGATTGTGATGAAATACCAATAAAGTTTAAGCTTTTTAAGGCGCTATCTCTCATGTCTAAAACTGGAAGCGCTTGAAGCATTTTTTGACTTGATGTAAACTGTTCTTTCAGGAAAAATAAAACCATGATTTAATACTGAATTTATCACGCTCTTTGTAAAATGGCTTTTAGTGCGGCAGGAATATAAACACCACTTACTTGAAGGCATCTCTCCAAAATTAGTCCCAGCAGAGCATCAGCACCGCCTGATGATGGAAAATGGGCTTAAAAACAAATAATAAGGTGATACAAGGGAAAAGAGATGACAGTTTATTGGATAATTGTGAAATATTTTAATATCCCCTGTGTTTGAGTTATCATATTATGCTTCCTTCCAATCCTGCCATGTTTTCACATTCATGGGACTCACATGATCACTTAGCCAATAACACGTACAAGTCTGTTTTGTTGATCTTGCACAACTAAAGGATTAGTTTCATTTGAGAAGCTGTGGTTTGTAAATCCATTAAGCTTCGGTGTTGGTTTCAAATGCAGTTAGCAAAAATATAACATCTATGAGATTATTTTTGTTGTTTTTGTTTTGAAAAATAATCAACTGTGTCTGCAGAAACTTTGACCTGTCGCCCAATAAAAACGAGTTTAATAGCTGAAACTTTAAAACAAGGACGCCTGGAAAGCATCTGCTTACAAAAAGAAACACTTTTATCTGAATTACAATAGCTGCAACCAGGTTTTCAAAAGGACTTTTTGTGTTAGACTGTTTTATGGTTTAAATTTTTCTCAAGTGACATAAAAACACAAACATCTGTCTATGTTTAGCAAAGTGTCTTTTTGAAGACAGAGTTAAACAATATCCGCATATCTTGAGTTTTAAGATTCATTTGTCAAAAAAATTATCAAACTTCTACATTTTTGTATAAAAATGCAGTGAAAAATCTTTATTAAAAACGGATGAAAGAGTATATTTTGTGCATCAGTGTGTGTGTCACACTCAGAAAATGGAAATGGGTTTTCCCTCTGTGTTACAGCTAATTCTGGTGTCCCTTAAAATCAGAAGTAGAACTTTAATCCCTTCCCTGTCTCGTTTTCTCCAAAGTGTGCATGTTGCCTTATATGGGCATATTTCCTTGTTGTTACTGTCGTTGCTATTGTTGTCATTGATGCTGTTGTTGATATATGATGTCATACCTTTATTCCACACTCAAACACACACCAGTCATTGCTAAGCTACATGGCGAGACAAAATCCTACAGCTTGGGTTCGATGGTTTACAGAGACTATCATACATGGGAAAACCAAGCACAATCTCTCAGATTTAGACATTAAAGTATGATATAACCACATTATTAGGATTGCTTTGGAAGTGAAAGGATTATCCTGTCAAATACAAGAGCAAATATTTTCATTTAGCCCTAGCTAGGATTATTTGCTTGAGTAGATTAGATCTGAGAGCTTCACGTTGAAGCGAGAACAACACAATGTGTAAGAGTAAAGGCAAGACGATGAAGTGGATACTCTTGGTGTTTGACAGACTAATTCTTCCATATATTCTAGATTTATTTGAAGGATATTTTTTCATGATGAAGAGGTGGACTCAAAACAACACAATCGTTTTCATTTAACTGGAAGGTTCCATCAGTAAGGCCTTCTTCTTTAAATATGCTGCTCATTGTGCTTATTTTTAAATAAAACAATGATCTTATTAAATCTGTCTCTGTTTTGCTTAATCTCATTTATTTCTAGCAGTTTTGAATAGTACATATTTAATTTATTTATGTTTATGTTTTGTTTTATACATATTTGTTTGTAAATGCAATGCTAAAAAACTAACTGCATCAACTTCTTTTGTGGTTAAAAAAACACCTAATAGAACTCATCTAAGTGAAGATGATGGGAACCGTTTTTCTCATTTGTCATGTGCAGCATCCAGCAGCTCCAATGTTGATAAGGACAGTAATGCATGACAGAAAAACTGCACCCAAATAAACAAACCAAAAACATGTTGACTTGTGTCCAGTTTTGTGTAGTTTCTTGACAGCACTAGAGCTAACAGCACCAATCAATGTTTTTGTTACTAGCAAGCTGTGCTTAAGCTTGATTTGTTGCTTCATCTTTAGCAAAGATTTTTTTAAATAGGTGTTGAAATGTAGCTAGTATTTCACTAACATTTTACCAATGTTCATTTAATAAACTTAACACAAATGTCAATGTATAACTTGCTAGCAAGTTAAGCATTTTAATTAAGAGACTTGACACATCTGAGTGGCGGTTGTGAGGAAAATAAGTGGAAAGTCACTATATTTGAAAAGAATTTAAAAATGTCTCAAAAGTTTATGGTTTAACTAGTTTAGGAATGGGTTAAACTTGCTTGTGAAGTCTAAGCTACTGATGCTAGTTCTTGCCAACAAACCCGTCGGTGCTGTGATTTTTACAGAACTGTTTTAAATGCCAAGTTATTAAAATAGTTTTTAAAGGCTTATCAACATATAATTTGTATGTTATACAATGACTGCATATAAGTTATCATTAAGCATACACCAGGTGACTTCATGAATCAGGGAGAACCCAGAGAGATTTCTGTAGGATGCTCTGCTTCCATGAAACATTGTTGTATGCACTTCAGACTGAAGCAGTATGGGATTTGTATCCTTAATAATTATATGTATTTGGTATTGATTGATCTGAGTTGATATGTTTTAAGTGTTAGGGAAGTTGCAACTGCATGGATTCCGACGTTTTGAATGCAATTTTGTATAAGTTATCTGAATATTGAAATATAAATTGACATTAATCAATGTTGTATCAACTGAAGTCAACAGTAAAACTAAAATTTCGAACTACGTTGTATAAAGAATGAACTAAAGAAATGTATCGCTGTTGATTTATACCGTTTTGGTGACGTAAACAATAGAACTGGATTGAATATTGAATTTTCCTCTAATTTCCATCACTTTTATTGTACGATAAATAAAAGCTGTGTCACGTTCCATGCTTTCTAGAGCAACACTCCTCAAGAACATGTTTCTAGTTATGAAGAAATTCCGAGGTATTTCCATGCTCTCGGGTATGTGTGTTCTGGGTTTTATCCCTCAGAGACACATTTCTGTCTCGTTGTTTTGTCAAAGTCAACGCAGCACCTCAGTTTCCCCCGTTTATTGCGGCCATATAATCCCGTCCTATGCTGCTGCAGGATCATAAAACAACAGCGAGGCTGCATTTGGAGAATAAACGTGACTTTCCCACCACCCCCAACTCTACTGCTGTCAAACCAACACACAGATACACACATCAAGGCACCATAAAATCATTTAGGCCAGACAGGCAGCGCAACAAAATGGCTTTATTGGACACATTTTCCCCGCAGCATAAATGTCCACAGAAATGTTAAAGTCATTGTTTGACCGCGGACCGCATGGACAAGCCCCGATCGTCTTTAAACAGACACAAAATCCAGGAACCAGGTGAGTCCAGATTACAGATTACTTAATTTCCGTCGCGCTGTTTGTACAGGCTTTGGCGAAAGTGCACTATGAGCCCACCAAGAAATTTAAATTGGACTTACATACATTTTCAAGTTTTTATATTTTCCCGAATTTATTCATCTATTCATTCATTTAGTGACTTATACAATAATTTGACTAAATCCATCCGCTTAGCTTTTTCTGCATCGGTAAATGTACAAAAG
Organism: Poecilia reticulata; assembly: GCF_904066995.2. Lineage (NCBI taxonomy): Eukaryota > Metazoa > Chordata > Actinopteri > Cyprinodontiformes > Poeciliidae > Poecilia > Poecilia reticulata. The sequence continues at coordinate 4,733,137 of NC_088844.1, read as the reverse complement.
TCCACTCACAGATTTGAGTGTATTTTTTATTATTTATTTTTTATTTCATATATATATATATATATATATATATATATATATATATATATGTGTGTGTGTGTGTGTATTAGTTTGTTATATAGGTATTTGTTTTAATATATTAAAAAAGAAATACATATGTTAAAAAAAATCTTAAATTTGAACCATATTGCTGAAAAAATACGAGGCAATATTTCTATTCAAAGGCTCGTGAACAGCAACAGATTAAATTAATTCCATGTAGTGACACATTCTGACCACAGGGTGGGAATGTAGCACTTCCTTTTATCTTGGAGCTGTTCTCATTCTTGAGAGAGGATTGGTTTAGTTACACCTGATTCATGCATTTATTTACTTAAAAAAATATTAGTAAAATAAAGAATAAATTAATAACCTAATTTGTTTATTTTTAAGACAACTAATACTCTACGTTGCCAAACAACAGTTCCTTCGTCTGAAATAGCTCCAAGTCGGCCAAAAGCAAAAACACAATGCTTAGTTTGAACGTGTTACTATTGTTGCTGTATAATAGTTTTTCATATCAGAATAAATGGTACTGTCTTGTATTAATCTAAGAGAGCATATCCGTTTTTCTGATCTTCAAAATAAAATGAAATGATGAACCCCATATATGCTTAGCGATCTTAGAGACTACATGCAGAGAAAACATCAAAATCATAAGCAAACTTTATTATTCGAGGGTGGTTTATTATTCTTTTGACATTAAGCTCAAAAAAATTTATAAAACCTAATATTTATTATAAATTCTTACATTGCGTCGTTTTTGTCCAGAGATGATTGAACGAATACATAAAAATGTCAGCTTTTTTAAATCAGCTGTTCGTCAGTATATGCAACATAATATGAGGATACCAAAATCGACACTGGAAATAAGAACTCACTTAATGTTTTATTACCTTTGAAGATATTTTTTTTATCTGGAAAAGAAAAAGACGTTGATGATTTTGCAAGCTGACCAAAAATAGAAGGTTTCACTGTTATGATATAATTCGATTTGACTGAAACTGCTCTTTATAACTTACAATATCAGCTGACTTTACAAATGCGTATCTCCCGAATAAGCTACTTTTTATAGGCATTTATATACATATGATATACTATAAATCTAGCATAAGGTTAGTTGTATAGCTCACAATAGCTTTTCCTTCTAAACAAGATGAAAATGTGTTCAAAAGGTTGCTGGGATTAATATTAGTAGGCCTCACTTTCAAAGTCTTCAACGTTTAGGCTGAAAATTAGACTATAATATTTTTTAGCTAAATAAAGGCAATAACACAATGATCCTCATGGTTTTAATATTTGGTAGTATATAATAAGTATATTATTTTGGGTTAAGAAATCGTATAGCGCATATTTTTGTCAGGTAAAGAATATTTTGTATTTTGTCCAAAATTAGTATTGTTATGTGGCAGTACTGGATAGCAGCGTAAGGCTAATAAAATCTATAAAAAGCAGTTATTTAAAAGTAAATGACTGAAGCCCGGATGTGTGTGTTTGTGTGTAACGTTCTCTGAAACCAAAAATGTCCGCCGACCACCACCAAACCTTTCTCATTCCACACACATCCTCCCTGGCAGTCGCAGCTAATAAAAAACATTTTTACGAGAGCGTGCAGACAGCAATTGGTCGCCGGCGGTCATGTGTGCGCGTGCCCCGCATTCCCTCGCGGTCAGGTTTTTTTCTCGCGCGCTCACCGCAGCGAAATGCGCCTCCTAATGCCTAGGCGTCTCCTCGCTTGGTAAGAAATGTATGTCCTTTTTGTTGTTTTTCATCAACATTTTGGTAGCGTTATTCGTCAGCGGATACTTTATTCGTTAACTGCTTTTAGTTCGAAACATAAAACAGTTTCGAGTTTTGTTTGTTAAAATTTGTCGTAAACGAAGTTTAAAGCCTTTCAAGCAGCCGTTAAAAATTTAATTTTATCATGTCTACATTCCTCTGTGCCCACAGTGATAATTGTTTTCTTTTAAAAAAACTAACTTATTTTATCTGATATGTCATACGCTCTGACTCACCCCCTGTTATCTGGATCTCAGATTGCAGCTGTGGAAGATGGAGTCCATTCTTGGTGGCGATCAAATAAGGTACTGATATTTTGCCATTTAAAAAACATTTATATTAGGTCTAGCTGTTTGCACATACATTTCCGCATTATGCATTGCATTTCTCAGCTTGTAGGTTTGATTATTCGTCAGATTTTGTGTGCAAATTGGCCTCCATGGTCCGTGGAACTGCACTCCCTGCATTTGCAGAGGAAAACCTTCAAAAGAATAAAATGTGCAAACCTCTGCTGTAGTTATAATAATTCTGTTTGTACAATTAATTGTTTGAAATATGTGATATTCAATGAGTTAAGATAAAATGATGCTTCATCCCGAATGGATAAATAATGTTTGTGAATGTGTGATTGTGAAATCTAGCAAGAGATGCTGATGAGGTCTTCACTTGTCTTTATTGTGATGCTGTGCCACATTTTAACTTCTCTTTTATGTTCAGAAAGGAAAATGACTCCTAAAGATTCACATACATATTATGATCTTTTGCATGTTACCTGCTTCTCCTCTGTCAATCCTGACTTGAAGGCACAAAGCAGATTAATTTAACAGTCTTCCTCCATTAGATGCACTTGGACAGAAGGACAGAAAGCAGACAGATTGAGAGTGCTTTCCCTCCCCTGTTTCAGTTTTCAGTGACGTTCTGTTTTACGAGGGAAGCCCGACAGTTGGAGAGACAAAGACGCAGTATTTTTTTCCTGTCTTTTCTTTTTCTTTTTTTTTTTTGAGTTTTGCATTACTTTCTTTTTTCCTCTCTGACAAGGGCAGCAGAGGGAGGGAGAATGCAGAGAAACAAAGACAGTATTTCACTGGTGCTGCCAGTCGAGCTCAACTGTCACTCAGTATTTACAACCCACTGCAATGCGGCACAGAATCTGAGTGTGCCGCATTGTGTATGCGTGCTTGTGTGTGTGTGTGTGTGTGTGTGTGTGCGTGCGTGTGTGTGTGTGTGTGTGTGAGAGAGAGACAGAGAGAGACAGAGAGATAGCTTCTGTATCCTGATGGAGATCTAAAGAAAGGTGGGATATCAACCAATGGTGGCCTCACAAACAAATGTAGACCAAACTGTTGTTCTGTAGGTATTTCTGAAGGCTAAACTTGGTTTTAATCTTCACTGTGGTTGTTTGGGTGATGGCTGTTGGTAAAGGCATGAGCAATGTGTTTCTGTGGATCATCTCCATAGGTAGAGGGAAGCAGATGTGCATGAGAGAAACAAAGAAACAAAAGAAAGCTATACAGTGGTGCAACCGAAGAGGCGAGTGATAAATCAGAAGGAAAAAGAATCCCAGCAATGTGTGCTGAAAGGTTTTTTGTGTTTTTGCGTAAATCACATTTGGGTGAACCTGAAAGTCAGAGGAAAGACCTCAGATTTAGCTGGATCTCATCCAATTGATTTGTTCTGATTAAATGATGTTACAAAAAAAACTGAAATATGCTGTTTAGATATTCCTGAATGCAGCTGTTACTGTTGCTTTTCTGTTTTCAGGCAAGTTCTTAATTTAGGTACCATTCTAAAATGTTTGATTATTTTTTTTTTAGGATCTATATGGCAAAAATCAGCTGACCAGGTAAAACTGTAAAATAAATGTAAAACCCAGACATCCAGCAATCTGTCACCTTCTTTTTAAAGATTAAAGTTTAACCGAGATAGAAGCCTGTAAAAATGAAAAAAAAAAAATAAAATTAAGTTTCTCCTGTGCATAATATGTGCACACCAGAAAGTGTCAGGTTCTCAAGAGAAAGCAGTTTTTTCCCCACCCCTTGAGTGTCTCTTAGGACCTCCGGAGGGTTGATTATTAAATTGGGAAACAAGAGATGAATGAACAAATAGGCCCTGTTGGTTAGGGCCAACTAACCTAACCAACAGGTTGGCCCTAACCAGGGGGCCCTGTTTTAGGGCCCCCTGTTGGCCCTAACCAACTCAAGCTGAAATTGAAATGAATTGAAATGAATTGAAATGCTTAGATATTTCAAAAAACATTGTTAAAATCTCCTTACCAAGGCATATTTCAAGCATTTAGCATGATGGCTAAATACTTGAAAGTTAGCATTAGCAGTCCTGCTAATTTTGGCTGGTAAGAAAACCCTAAATGAAGTTTAGCAGGAAATAAGATTTCATAAAACAAATAAAAATGGTAGTTTGATTGCACATTGATTTTTTTTCCACAGTGAATTACGGTCAAGTTTGCTTTCGCTGGAATTCCTCTTGACAAATGAAATTTCCATTTTAGTCACAGTGTCCTGAAAGCGTCTGTGTGTCAGAGCTCTGACCCCAGCAGCTGTCTACATCTTATTCATTTCACTTGAATTCTTGAATTCTTTGCTTTTCAAACCTCTCAAAGTGGTGCCTATCAACATAGCTTCTGCCTCTCTTCATTCTCCAATTTTTTTTGCACTAAACTTTTCATGATTTTTTTTATAAAATACAAGTCAAGTTCAAAGTTCTTTACACCATAAAAAGATAATGCAGTCACCAACTATGAAGCAGAAATAAACATGAAATTTTTTCAAATGGCCTTCATTAAAATCACCAAACAAATCAACTATATTGATCAAAGTTCTGGGCTTTGATCAATATAGTTGATCAAAGCCCAACTCCAACTCCTATAGTTGGAGTTGCCCACGGTGAGAGGCGCCGGGCTGGAGTGGGCATACTTGTTGCCCCCCATTTGGGCGCCTGTACGTTGGGGTTCACCCCGGTGAACGAGAGGGTAGCCTCCCTCCGCCTACGGGTGGGGGGACGGGTTCTGACTGTTGTTTGTGCTTACGGGCTGAACGGCAGTTCAGATTACCCACCCTTCTTGGAGTCCTTAGAGAGGGTACTGGAGAGTGCCCCTCCTGGGGACTCCCTTGTTCTACTGGGAGACTTCAACGCTCACGTGGGCAATGACAGTGAGACCTGGAGAGGCGTGGTTGGGAGGAACGGCCCCCCCGATCTGAACCCAAGCGGTGTTCTGTTGTTGGACTTCTGTGCTTGTCACGGATTGTCCATCACAAACACCATGTTCAGGCATAAGGGCGTCCATATGTGCACTTGGCACCAGGACGCCCTAGGCCGCAGTTCGATGATTGACTTTGTTATCGTCTCATCGGATTTGCGGCCGTATGTCTTGGACACTCAGGTGAAGAGAGGTGTGGAGCTGTCCACTGACCACTACCTGGTGACGAGTTGGCTCCGGTGGTGGGGGAGGAAGCCGGTCAGACCTGGCAGGCCCAAATGTGTAGTGAGGGTCTGCTGGGAATGTCTGGCGGAGTCCCCTGTGAGACGGAGCTTCAACTCTCATCTCCGGCAGAACTTCGAACACGTTCCGGGGGAGGTGGGGGACATTGAGTCTGAGTGGACCATGTTCCGTACCTCCATTGCCGAGGCGGCCTATCGGAGCTGCGGCCGCAAGGTTGTTGGTGCCTGTCGCGGCGGCAACCCTCGAACCCGTTGGTGGACACCTTTGGTGAGGGATGCTGTCAAGCTGAAGAAGGAGTCCTACCGGGCCTTTTTGGCCTGTGGGACTCCAGAAGCAGCTGATGGGTACCGGCGGGCGAAACGGCATGCGGCTCGGGTTGTCGCTGAGGCAAAAACTCGGGCGTGGGAGGAGTTTGGAGAGGCCATGGAGACAGACTTCCGTATGGCTTCGAGGCGATTCTGGTCCACCGTCCGGCATCTCAGGAGGGGGAAGCAGTGCAACACCAACACTGTTTATAGTGGGGATGGTGCGCTGCTGACCTCAACTCGGGACGTTGTGGGCCGGTGGGCAGAATACTTCGAAGACCTCCTCAATCCCACCAACATGCCTTCTGTTGAGGAAGCTGAGCATGGGGACTCTGGGCTGGGCTCTCCAATCTCTGGGGATTAGGTCGCCGAGGTGGTCAAAAAGCTCCTCGATGGCAGGGCCCCAGGGGTGGATGAGATCCGCCCGGAGTTCCTTAAGGCTCTGGATGTTGCGGGGTTGTGTTGGCTAACGCGACTCTACAATATCGCATGGACATCGGGGGCAGTTCCCCTGGACTGGCAGACTGGGGTGGTGGTCCCCCTGTTTAAAAAGGGGGACCGGAGGGTGTGCTCCAATTACAGGGGGATCACACTCTTAAGCCTCCCTGGTAAGGTCTATTCAGGGGTCCTGGAGAGGAGGGTCCGTCGGATAGTCGAACCTCGGATTCAGGAAGAGCAGTGTGGTTTTCGTCCTGGTCGTGGAACACTGGACCAGCTCTACACCCTCAGCGGGGTCCTGGAGGGTGCATGGGAGTTCGCCCAACCAGTCTACATGTGTTTTGTGGACTTGGAGAAGGCGTTCGACCGTGTCCCTCGGGGGGCCCTGTGGGGGGTACTCCGGGAGTATGGGGTACCGGGCCCTTTGATACGGGCTGTCAGGTCCCTGTATGACCGGTGTCAGAGTCTGGTCCGCATTGCCGGCAGTAAGTCGGGCTCGTTTCCGGTGAGAGTTGGACTCCGCCAAGGCTGCCCTTTGTCACCGATTCTGTTGAGCCAAAAAGCGAAGCTCTCGATTTACCGGTCGATCTACGTTCCCACCCTCATCTATGGTCATGAGCTTTGGGTCATGACCGAAAGAACGAGATCACGGGTACAAGCGGCCGAAATGGGTTTCCTCCGCAGGGTGGCTGGGCTCTCCCTTAGAGATAGGGTGAGAAGCTCGGTCATCCGGGAGGGACTCAGAGTAGAGCCGCTGCTCCTCCACGTCGAGAGGAGCCAGTTGAGGTGGCTCGGGCATCTGGTAAGGATGCCTCCTGGACGCCTCCCTGGTGAGGTGTTCCGGGCACGTCCCACCGGGAGGAGGCCTCGGGGAAGACCCAGGACACGCTGGAGGGATTACGTCTCTCGTAATCCCTCCAGGCCTGGGAACGCCTTAGGATTCCCCCGGAGGAGCTGGAAGAAGTGGCTGGGGAGAGGGAAGTCTGGGCCTCCCTTCTGAAGCTGCTGCCCCCGTGACCCGACCCTGGATAAGCGGAAGAAAATGGATGGATGGATGATCAAAGTTCAGTTATTATGAATCAAGGGGAACTCTGACAATGCCGGTTTTCAGCCTTCAGTTAAAGGAACTCAGTGTTTCTTCTGTTTACAGTTTTCTGGAAGTTTGTTCCAGATTAGTGGAGTGTAAAAATGCCGCATTCTCTGAACATCCAGAGTCTTTTCTGATCACCTTTTGTGGCCTATATCCTGGTTGTGGATGATCTCCATGGCAAACTGTTAAGTTAGCAGTGAGTCTAATGTCTGCTCCGGACAAAACATGGCATTTATGTATCAGAAATACATTCTTCATTGGTTTTAGACACAGGTCACATTTTCTAATTTAGCCAGAAATAGAATCTGGATCATTAGTTTGTTGAGATATTCATCAAAATAAACAAAAAGGTATGACTGTGTCATATATATTGATTTCACTTTTGAAAGGAATTTCTTAAGATAAAGGACTATTCAATTATGCTGTAATTTATAGAAATGTGCGTGTAAATAGGACGAACTTTATGTAAGAACAACTTCAAGTAAAACGACAAAAATAAAAAACTTTGTGTTTTATGAACACTAGATGGCGCGCTAGACTCAACAATGGTTTGCCTCTGTCCAGCTTGTGGCGCACACTCCGATCGAGGCTCCATATTTACCTCCAGCTGGGCCTGCTCAGCGGTCAGGGGAGGCTTCTCCCATGTACCGAACAGAGTCTGCTGCCTCCAGCCGCCCAGAACTCCCGTCATGGAGGCGGTCTTGTGAGAAATTCTGTTCCCCTGTGAAAATCTGTTCCCCCTGTGTCGGGAGTGCGCATTGCAGCCAGAGAAGTGGATCCGGCGGATCTGACCATATTCACGGTGCTTCTGATCGATTTCTCGGTAAAAAAAAAAAAACTACTCATATAATCATATTAATGTTGTAACTTTCAGTTTAATCGCCAGCTATCAAAATAAAAATACATACATAAATAAACGAGGTCTTGTGTGGAGGTCTTTTTACGCTGTTTCCACTTCTCTGGCTGCGGTGCGCGCTCCCGACAAAGGGGGAACAGATTTTCACAGGGAAACAGAATTTCTCACAAGGGGAACTGAAAGATGCGTCACTACGCAAATGTCGTCGACACCTTACAAGTTTCTCTGAGCGTGCCTCTCTGCAGAAATCACATTTTTCATTCATGCAAATAATTTAATTTCATTTAATTTATCACTTAGTTTTGATCGATTGCTGAAGATTTGTGAAACATGAAGTGTGCATTTATAACCGAAGCAGGTGAATCATCAGGTGTTTGATGTTTGAGACGTTTGCCTGTCTCTTGATTTAGCAGACCACCTCCAGCATTTTGGGAGTCCCTGCTAAAGCAAGCAAAGCGGTGTCCACTTTAACACAGTGACACACACAAACGCACACACACACACACAAACGCACACACACAGACAGCGAGAGAGAGAGAGAGAGAGAGAGAGAGAGAGAGAGAGAGAGAGAGAGAGAGACCCGCTGTGTGTTTTCACAGAGCTTGTTTATGGTTTTATTGCTCCCCATTTACGGAACTTAAAGCAGGAAACAAATGCTCCTTACTGCATTCCAGACACATCCGGAAAAATGCGTCCAGTTTCTGCTTGTGTTAGGAGCAAAACCTGTGCGATATTTATCCGATTGACAGAAAAAAAAAACTTAATTTCATTCAGTAAAAGAAGCTGTGTCAAATATTGGAGATAAAAGAATTGAGGAATGAGGCATAAAGAGGGGAGAATGGTTTTTACTAAAATTGAGCCCAGATTGGTAATTATCCAGAGCACAGCCCCCCAGTAGTGATTAAAGGTCTGTTCCCACTTTTTTTTTTTTTTTTTTTTCCTTTGGCGCCATTATCAAATAAAGTGACTCTCGGTGCAGGACCCTAATAATTTATGAACCCATGTGGGAGATGGGGGGAAAAAGGCGGAACACGTGATGGTAATAAAGTGTGTTTTATTGCTGCCGTTTGACAAGCCCCAAAATATAACAGAGAGAGAAAAGCAGAGCGGCGGCCAGATGGGACCATGGCAGATATTTGTCCCAAATCAACAGAATGCGGCGCTCTGGATCTCTGCGGAGACTATCTACTGATCGGTTTCGATCTGCTTCCAAAGCGGGATTTTCTTTCTTTCTTCCATTACTTTCATCCCCCGTTTAACAGAAGCCAACGTGTTTTAACGCGAGATCTGGATAGAGCGAGTAAGTAACCTGCGTCTAGTTTTCATATTTGACGCAGATATCCAGTTATGACCGCGTCAAAAAAGGAGGAAGGGTGGATGTGTGAAGTGTGTGTGTGTGTGTGTGTGTGTGTGTGTGTGTGTGTGTGTGTGTGTGTGTGTGTGTGTGTGTGTGTGTGTGTGTGTGTACGCGCGCGCGCACGTACGCCATTGGAGTTTGTGTGTGTGTGTTGAGTGGGGGTATTCCTCCCTCACTAAAGTAAATGCCGAGGGAATCCCCTCACCGTAGATGTGAGAAGGTTCAGAAATTCACTTGTAGTCCAGAATGTCCTCGTGTAAATAAATCAAACCAAAAGTTGAGGTGAGGTCGAAAAAAAAGAAGAACGTGAAAGAGATAGACGTTATGTGTGTTTACTGCTTCCGGTAACCACAGCGCTGTTTGCTGATAGTTTGGAAAAAATCCTATTTTAAAATTCTAAGAAAAACTTTAAAAATTTCTTAAATTATTAAAAACTATTTTTATAAAATAAATCTGTTATTGATCAATTTTCGAACAGAAAATAGAATACACCAACTCTCTTTAAAAGGCTCTGCATTACTAAAATAGGTAATGGATAATAACACATTTATATTTAAGTCAATGAATATTTTTTTCATGTCGCATCTTTCATACAAATGATGCAGATCAAATCGCCGTGCCAACAGAGCATGCGCGTTCAACCGAAGAACAACTAGTAAAACAAGGGCTTTTAATAAATGGACCGAGAAATAAAATGTAGGCTATAAAACTCTATAAGGTATAAAAATTGTAAAAATGAAGAAAAAAACAATTTTAAATAAATTATTTTTAGAGTTTCGTCCAAAAAAGCCAATGTTTCTTAATTAATTCACAACGAAAAGAAAAAAAAACATTTCAGGATATACATAAATTTAAAGGGTGAAAACTATTGTAGCTTTATTTTAAAAATGCTGTTAGCAGATCTAGAATATTCTCGTGAATGCAGCTCCGGTCTCTTTCTGAAATCTCAGATTCGTTTAGTCGACTCAGGCAATAATCAGTGTTATCTATTAGTGCTGTAAAACCTTTTTCCTGTTTGGGTTTAAAATCCTGTTTTGGATTTTAAATCAGATTTTCAGCTTAGAAGCATTAAGACCAAGTTCAGTTATTTAGAATGTTTTTTTGAGGGAAAATCTGCTGACCTTTTACATTTGTGTTACACGCAGTTTCAGTCAGCAGTTTCAGTCAGGGGTGAAAAAAGTATCATCAAACCTGCAGGAAATAATAGTAAGAATTGTTCTGTATGTATAGAAAATGTCACAAAAACAAATTAATAGTTTTCATTTTTACACTAAGGATTTAATTTGTTCGCTGCAGAAGATGGGAAGATGGAAAACATTTACTCTTATAGAAATTCAACTGAATAAACACGAATTAATTTTTCGTGTTTATTTTTATTTTTTTACATTTATATTTTATTTTATTTTTTCCCCCCCAAGATGAGGCCAAAAAACCTCTTCATCACTCAGCGGATTTTTATTAACACTCAGATCCGCTGCTTTAGGCGCCTGAGGCAAATCTCCTGCAACACGCTGCTTTATTTGATTTTCTAATTAATTATTCATATTCCGGAGGAAAAAAGATAACCAGAAAGCTGAAATAGTTTTCTGTTCTCTTCTGATGACTCGTTTTATTTTCACCCAAACTGGACACTCGGTAATATTTATGCTGCTTAGATGAGTAGAAATTTGATCCATAAGAGTTCAAAGATTTATTTTTTTTATGAAATTTAATCCATGTCATTTTCGGTGCCTGAATCTGACTGTGCGCCCACTCCGCTCCGTCTGAGACGGCGCGTTGCGGATCCGAAGAGCCTGGAGTTCGCAGTTAATGTCTAAACCGGGTTAAAGGAGAATCCAGCTCGGCTTTGACCCGGGAGCGGGCCGTGGGTGGAGGGGTGAGCCGGCGGTCAGCCTGTCTAAGATGAAAAAGTGAAACGACCCCCAGAAAGAAAAGCCACAACTGAATGCGCTGCGCGCTCTCTCTCTCTTTCTCTCTCTCTCTCTGACTGGGATCAGAGGTGAATTTATTTCCAACCTTTTGCGGAGAACACGTACGTTTGCGGTCATGCCAGCTCCTGTTTTTGTGGTTGTTTTAATGTTATTATATTCAGATTCATTTCTAACGGAGGTTTGCAGACGCATCAAAGAGAGAAACATAATCACAGAGGCTAAATCATGAGAGGAGATTGGCAACAATGGCGTGACGTTAATTAATACCTCTGGAGTAAATCAAATCACGGCACTAGATCTCTGCAGAAACGAGCGAATCGTGTGGATTAAAATCATCAGAATTTTATATCAAATCTAAAAGCGAATTGGTGCAGGTTGGGTCTTTAATGTCGCTTTTTGCACAACAATCGTCCAAACCCGCGCGGAACAATGGGCTCGCGACTCCCGCAGGCCGCGTGAACTCTGCGTGGCTCTCCCCACCCCTCAACCCCACCCACACCGTCCTCCTCCCGCGGTGGCCTGTCCGGCGGTCTGAGGACTAATGAAACGGTGAAGCAGCGGTCAACGATTCTGCCTGACCCTGCGGCTGACCTGCGGGCAGCTAGGCTACATTCTTACAGAAGAATGCTCTTTTAAACAGCGAAGCGTCGCTCCCCTCCGCTCGTGTTGTTGTTTGCCTCCAAAAAGGTTCAAACTCCATTCAGGAGGTGCGATCAGCTAATGACTCTCCATTTAACCGAGAATCTGAGGCAAGAAGAATCTTGAAAAATGAACCTTTTTGTGTACTCTAATAGTTAAAACTGAAAGAAGATTTGTGTGTGTGTGTGTGTGTGTGTGTGTTTGTGTGTGTGTGTTTGTGTGTGTGTGTGTGTATCTGCAAAAAAGAAAAAAGTGAAGCTTCATTTCTCATCTCAACTATCAACTAACCCCAACCCTCCAAGAAGGATTGTAAGGGATAGATCAACAGTTTTTGGAGCTCAAAACTTTGAAATTATGAAATTTGGTTCATTCTTGGAAAAAAAAAACGGAAACTGTCTTTTACAGAACTGGCCAATCAGAGTCAGAGGCCGATATCACCATGTACAGTCATGACCTCAAGATCCTCAGCATTACGCACTATTTAGTTTGGATAATATTTCTGACATTAATTAGTATAATGTATAAATGGAACCTGGTAGAGGCAGCGGTTAGGGGCTACAAACAGTTAGAATCCGTGAATCCCATGAAACCCTCTCAGCGCTAACACAAGAGTTCAAACACCGAATATATCATAATGTGCAATAAAACAATCACGGAAAATCGTCTTACCAAAAGCTAGCATCTTCCTTATTTCTGCTCTTTGGGGGTACAGCCAATCAATGACAAGGAAAGTAAATGGTGCTCTCTGATTGGCTGCTTTGCAGACTAAGAACATGTCAGGTAGTGTCCAGCTTCAGAAGCTGCAATTTCTTTGTCATATCTTAAATATGAAAACATATTGCAGTATGTTTTGGGTGGTAAAAATACACAAATAGGTAAATTTGTAAATACTGAGCTGGGATTAGGTGGGGCTCCACTCCTGTTTGCTTTCTACAGAATCAATAGGGTTAATGTTTCTCTTCTTCTGCTAGTGACTGACTGACCATTTTCTTTTACGTAGTTAATGCTATAGTTCGATGCCTAGTCTCTCTGACCTTAGAGCCATATTATAAAACTGCCACTCCCTTATATACAAACCTTTGTGTTAATTTAACGTTGTGGAGTTTGTTTAAAGTGGCTATGTCTAATGTTAAGGTTACCAATGAATGGTTTCAATAGAGCAATTTATGGATTACTAAACAAGAAAGAAATTAGATTAAATAAAAAAAAAAAACTGAAATCAAATAGCAAATAATTTTGTTTACTTATGACCGATGCTAATTTACAACCAACTGGTTTGTGAATGTTGAAAATAGCATAGCATTGGCTTGTACTATTTACTTAATTTAATTAATTTAAATTCAGTGGACAAACTCATTCTCTACCGTGAACTATACTCATTAACTCATCCCACTATCATTGCTGTTCTCATGTATGATTGTTTTACTGTTACCATTTCTCACATCTACTTATGGAAGAGATTCATGAAAGTCTGAGAGGATGTCACATAGTCCAAAATGGTATCCTGTGAAAAAGGATCAAGTCTTCTTCTCTAAGGCAACAAATCAGGTCACAATTTTAGAACCAGTGTTTGGTTTCCTTCTGCATAATGTTCAAGTAATCAAGCTTCACTCAAAGTTTAGCTCTGCGCAACACACTGTCTACCTTTTTTTTCACTTTGGACCAACAAATGGTTCTGATACAGTTTTCACCAACTGCTTATTCAAGCAGACATGGGAACTTAGTGTGACATGTAAACAGTTACAGAATTAATGTCTGTGAAAGAAGAGAAAATTGCCCAGGGCAAGAAATGGGAACATAAATTTCGAATGGCATCTTGACCAGAACGTGTCACAAACATTGAGAATTATATAACTGTCCATAAGATTCATAATAGCCCTGCTCTGTCTGTGAATAATGATAGCAGAGAGGCTGGATGGAGCCACATATTGACTCAAAAGCAACACTTTGGTGATTATTTACGTATGTATTACAAGGTCTCTGTAATTGATTGTTTTATGTATAGGCTTTTAAGCAGAAACAGTCAGCATGACAATGCCAATAGTCAGCGTGCTTTTACAAACATTGATTCAAACAGCCTTGATTAAAACTTGTTCAGAGCTTTCAGCTCATGTCAGATGTTGAGCCATAAACATTTATGGAAGCTGGGAACCATCACGAGCGGCAGGATCTGAATGGGAAGTCAAGTTTCACCCTGGGGGCTGAAATCCTGATGGGTGCTGAGATCCCCCTTCGTGTCCAGACTGAGGCCCACACAGGCCAGGCTTGGAAGAGACCACCAGCAGCTTTCTGCTTGTTTACCAGCAGCTCTGACCAAGAACCAGTCCTCCCTGCCTCCCTCAAGAAAATAAGTTTGAAAAACAATTGGCACCCTTCTGGATTTTTCTCAGTCTTTGCTTCTCTGGCACATCGCATTGTCTCAGGTTATCAAATACAATTATATATATATATATATATAGCCTCCCATCTAACTGATATTACTTTGACTTATTATGGAGTGAACTGATTCAGCATATGCATGCTCATCAGTGTGCAATAATGTAAATGGGACTTTTAGATGGAAATCGCCTTAACACAGAAGGTTTATTTCTGTCAATCAAGTTATATTTTGAGATGAATATTGGTTTAGAAAACGACTGAACTGTGCTACTTGATTCGTATATTTTATATACAATTCAAATATATATATATATATATATATATATATATATATATATATATATATATATATATATATATATATATATATGTATGTTTTGAAAAAAATATTTATTTATTAAGAAAGAAAGAAATATAATTTTCCTGTCAAAATATAGATACCCTCCTAGATAAGTTAAATGTGGTATTAACCATAAAATTGCCCAATTTGACATTCTGAAAATAAATTTGCTCAATAGAAGCATGTAATTTTGGAAAGAAACTCTCTTTTCTCAATAAAATGTTTTGGAACTGGGATGAGGTGGGGTTTTATTTGGCTGTATCAAAATTGGTGTATTTTGTAAAACTGCAATGCAAACACTTTCCTCACATCATGCCACGTGATCAACAGTAGATGTTACTGCAAACAGAAAAGATGAAGAAGACGACAGGAAGGGCTAGGAGGATGGTGGTTCTTTAAAGGACTTCTCATATGAACAAACTTATTCACACGATTTAATGGAAACATCACAATTGCAAAGTGGTGGGTTATTTTTTTTTTAACTTTATCGGAATGTCAACAAAGTTTTGTGCATGTTTGTAATGGAAGCTCAGGTAGTGTTGGAGGAAATGAGTACCAATGAGACTGAGAGAGTTCCCTACAAATACAGGATTATTGATGTTCTGGTCGGCTGTAGTCCTTCTAGCAATCGCTGCTGTCCTGGCATGACGGAGCAGAGCCAACTCCTTCTGTCTGTGCTGATAGGAGATGAGCTCCTGCTTCCTTTTTTCCACTGTCTTCTGTAAATCCTTCTTTAACTTTCTTGCAGACAGATTTAACAGTCTAACTGGTTTACAGTTATTACACACATGTATCATACTTAATGCCGTATGTCCTATTAATAAGGTATTGGTGTCAAAAGATGTCACCAGTGGTTGTTATAAAGCACCTGAAGACGTTGAACAGCAGGAATGTATATAAAATGGAAGGTTTGTAGTTTTAATGTTTCCAGAGGAAGAACATCTTCTGGGTTTATAAGACCGCTGAGTCAAGACAAATTACTAAAAATTACAACAAATCTCTACAAGAAGAACACAAGGAGCCATCAGTAGACAGCTGTGAACAGATTCTTCGCCTATATATACCCTGTAGAACCGAATGTGTGTGGAGCTGCCCTGGTCACAGATTGGGTTCTAGGGGAGTCTATGGGCGATGACTAGTCATCTATCAGAATCCGTGACAGGAAGGAAAAGGGACGAGTGTTTGCAACGCTGCTGCCTGGCCAAAGGCACTTATCCTTCGCCAGATCTCTCGTTCATCTGCTAGGACTCAGAAATCCTCTGCATGGCATAAATCTGCTTGGGTGTTGGGCAAGGCACGGGGAAGCTTTGGTTAGGTGGCAGGAATATAAAGCAGTCATGTTGCTTTACACAAATTGAGCTGCATGTTTTTTTCACCATAAAAAAATGGGATTTTGCTACCAGATCAAATTTCTTGTGGCATTTTGGTCGACTTCAAAAAAAAACATCAGTCGAATTTCCGCAAACTAAATCATTTCCATTTATTGACTCACGTACGGAGATTTTGTAAAAGGTTCAAAAGGTTCAAAACTATTCATACTCATACTTTTTTTTTTATTCTCCAAATTTGTAAGACTGGATGGATAACAACAAAAATGTTTTTAATTCTTCCCAATTCTTCAGTCTAAATTTTGGTGTGGACTTTAGGACACTTTGACACAACTTGTGCTGGACTATTACATTAACAGTGTTTCCATGAAAGTTTTTTATACAAATTTTGAATTATTACATCAGAACTTTTTTTCTCGATTTTGCAGAAATGATTTTACTCTTTTCTGAAAAAGGAAAATGAGCCAAAAGGGAGACGGAAAAACATCTGCTGCATCATAAAAAGTTATGATGCAGCGAACATTTACCTCACGTGACTGATCATCTTAGATCTTCCCGGAACTAAGATGATCAGTTCACCAAAACTGTTTGACATGACAGAACAATTACAGCTTCCCTGTCAGCAACACATTTCTGAAAACCTCATGTGTGCTCCATGCTAACTTGCAATCTCTGCTTATTATAACCATGTGTTACATCAGTAGTTGATGAAACAACATTTTGTGTAGCTGGTCGCTCCAAGCAAGTAGATGGAGACTATGTCGCAATTTCTTTTGTTTCTTTTTTGCATCATTTTAAAAGTTCACTCAAAAGTGACATGACAGTTGGACGGAAACAGCTGGTGTTGAACTGACTGTGTGATTATGCTCATTGTCCTGTTGGAAGGTGAAGCTCCAGTCTAGTTTCCATTATTTTTCTAACAGATTTTTCTTTCAGGTTTGTTGTTTACTCTCTCCAGCTGTCCTGTCCCTGATGAAGAAAGACCACCCCACAGCATGATACAACCACTATGTGATGTCATTTAGACTGAAAAGTTTCATTTTGATCCCATCTGACCATTTTATTCCACATGGTTCCTGTCAAGAAAAAAAAAAATTTCAAGATGAACTCTGGAAGACTTTGACACTGT
Source organism: Poecilia reticulata (assembly GCF_904066995.2). Lineage (NCBI taxonomy): Eukaryota > Metazoa > Chordata > Actinopteri > Cyprinodontiformes > Poeciliidae > Poecilia > Poecilia reticulata. The sequence goes on along the minus strand of NC_088844.1, from coordinate 4,716,070 downwards.
GGCAAAATGAGAAAAAGTGTGTGTGAATACTTTTGCAAGGCAATATAAAATTCAAATTACATTCTTGATTGTATATGAGGCTATAAATATGAAACAGATTTGTTCAAACTGATGAAAATGAAGCAAGGCAAATCTGATCGTTATAAGCCTATTTGGGCTGATGACTCATTAGATTGATAACCTTCACAGAGATATCAGTTCAACTTTCATATGCATTACATGCTGGGCTGCATTCATCCTCCAGCCAGGTTTTCCTTCATTAAGCTGTAGTTCTATAGTTACTAGCTGCATCATCTGACCTGCTGCTAAGTGGCGCTCTTGAGTTTTTAAGAGGAATAAAACCTGAACTTTTAGTGGATTTCAAATGCAAAAGTGAGTTTTTATGGCATTTACAAAAGAAAAGTAACATCCATCTGAACACAAAGATGGAAGTTACTTCTCTCCCTAACATGTGACCGTCTCTTCGTGTGAGGGCTCAGCTTTAAACTTTCCATTAGTATCCAGCATAATTAAGTTGCGTTTCTCTTTATGTTCCTCTCTTTTTTTCTTAAAGTTGCATTTTTCTCTGCTTCAGCATCATTTTTTAGGCAAAGTTCCGCATCCCCTGCCCCCCGAACCACCCCGGCCTGACCCCGGCCCGAACAACAAGCCCAAACTACTAGTCACTGTCTGGGAGCCTTTTATCCCTTTTGCTTCTTTTATTTTGGGGGACCTTTCTGACCGGCCACGTTTTGTTGTCCGTCCTTTTTACTCACCACAAGGCCAAATATGACCCCCACGGCCCTCAATATGGGAGATAAATTTTTCAGCCCAGGCCATCTGTGGAGAGAAAAAGTCATAAATCTACAGTCTGAAAGGTGGGAGGGTCAGTAGATAGATAGATAGATAGATAGATAGATAGATAGATAGATAGATAGATAGATAGATAGATAGATAGATAGATAGATAGATAGATAGATAGATAGATAGATAGATAGATAGATAGATAGATAGATAGATAGACAGACAGACAGACAGACAGACAGACAGACAGACAGACAGACAGACAGACAGACAGACAGACAGACAGACAGACAGACAGACAGACAGATTTTGTTGTTGTTTATTTACATTTCCTGTGTTCACAAACATCTAATAGCGGTAATTTTTCCAAGCTGCAAATCTTCATTAAGTCCGTGATGAAAATTTTTTCCCTCCTAAATTATCCCATTACGTTTGACATAAACGTCCCAGAGTGCGGCCTCTGATTGGTTGGCTGACGGGCCACGTGACCCGCGCGGCCGTCTGTCTATTTGACAGCCGCAGGATGGCTCGATGCCAGAGGGGGAAAAGAGACAGAGAGAGGAGATAGAAAGAAAAATTAGTATTCTCCTGTTATCCTCGCTATAAATCAATCATGGAGTCCTTCGTGGTGAGCTGTAAATACGCCGAGCCGCAGTTCCCGCCTTGTGAAGAAGATTACAGTAATTTTAGTGACCAAGGGGGGTATTACAACAGCCCTCAGGACAATGGCAGTTACGCAGGGGGTTATCAGCCTATGCAGCCTCATCCGCCTGCGTACGCATCACAACAAACCGGCTACCAACAATCTGTACAGGGCCATCACCGGGACGATGCAGAGGAGCGGCCACAGCATCAGCAGCAGCACACTGCGACCTACCCGCTGTATAGAGAGCCAGACACGTCCGAGAAGGAGAGGTTCCCCGTGGGAGACATGCAGTGCCACCAGGCCTGGATGACCTGCGCCAAGCCGGCTCAGGTGCAGAGGAAAGCGGCTGGCCTGGGGAAGGACAAACCGCCCATTATCGTCTACCCCTGGATGAAAAAAGTGCACGTCGCGCATGGTGAGAACCATGACCAAATCAAAAAGCTTTGTTTGTTTTTTTGTTTCTTTCTTTCTTTCTTTCTTTCTTTCTTTCTTTCTTTCTTTCTTTCTTTCTTTCTTTCTTTCTATTTGTTAGCATCTTCTTTCTTTTTCTCTGTCAAATAATTTACAACCTCAGTGAAAGCAGGCGAGAATTACAACCCCTATAAAGTTTTATGGCCCTGCTGCAGCGCATATAGGCGACGTGTGTATGCGTGTGTGTGCGCGTGTGTGTGTGTGCTGAACAGTGTGCGTGGGGACGTGCAACGATGTGAACAAACAAAAAGCTGCAAGTTAAAAGTAAAAAAAAAGAAAAGAAAAAAAAAGAAACAGAAACATTCCCTTTTTGGATCTCTTCCCGATCGACCACAAATGATCGTTATACAAAGTAAAATGATAACTGCTTTCTTTTATGGCCTAATAACTGTTGTTTTTTTTAGATAAAAATTGATTCAGTTTGATAAGGAGTCCTTTAGTGAAGGAGACTTTGTCGTTTTATTTATATTTGACTTGATTTCATATTATATTTTTTTCTTTTTCTACTTTATTATTCGTAGTACACTTGTACTAGTATTTTATTTACATTTCACTTATTTTCCTTCTGCCAAGAAATAATGTTTATACAAAATATGATAAAACAGTATTTTTCATAGTTATTATTGTTAGTATCATATATACTATATATACTACTGTTGATTTTTCACAGACAATCCCAATCGAATAATCGAAATTATTGTCTCTCTCTCTCTGTGTGTGTGTGTGTGTGTGTGTGTGTGTGTGTGTGTGCGTGCGTGTGCGTGTGTGTGTGTTAAATGTTAAACTTAAATTAATAAATATAAATGCAATATTCAAAAATAAGTATTACAAATATTTAAATATTTAATATTTTAAATATCGGTTAAATGTAATTCATCCATTATTTATTTATTTATTTATTTATTTATTTATTTATTTATTTATACAGTCAATCCCAATCACGTTGGGCCGGAACCGAAGCGGCTGCGCACAGCGTACACGCGCCAGCAAGTCCTCGAGCTCGAGAAGGAGTTCCACTTCAGTCGGTATCTCACGCGCCGCCGCCGGGTTGAGGTGGCCCATGCTCTCTGTCTGTCCGAGCGTCAGGTGAAGGTGTGGTTTCAGAACCGGCGCATGCGCTGGAAGAAAGACAACAAGCTTCCCAACACCAAAGGAAGGAGCAAAACCAAGAAAGCGACGGACAACAACAATAACAGCAGCGACTGCAGCGTGAAGGCAGCGATAACCGTCTGACATGAGCCGAAGTGATTCAAGCTGACTGATTCAGCAGTCCTGAAATATTTGAACTGCTTTAAAGCGTTGTGATGTTTATTTTATTATTATTGTTTGTATTCTGAAGGATGTTGTATCAAGGTCCGGCCTCATATACGAGTAATCGATGAATGTATTATGGTGACCTTAACGGTCTGTCGCTCCTTTGATACAAACACGAATTATCCCCCACTTTAATACCCGATCGGCACTATAAGCACAGTGCCACAAATGTTAATGTTGGTTATTTTGGAGAAACAGGGTTTTTATCTTTTACAGGGTAAATAAGCATATAATACAGGGTTTTTAATAGCTACCTAGAAAGTTAAAATAATTTATGAGCGTGCACGCTACCAAAATGGTCCGAGAGCCGCCGCTTAAAAACAAGACCAAATTGTTCAATGGCTGACCAGCAGAATAGTTGAATAAATAATGTTTTAGCATTTTTGTAGGAAAGTAGCCATATTAGTATTATTTTGTTTTCGGTTTGAATTGAAAAAAAGAGAGTAAAAAAACATAAGATGGATCAGGCATTTATAGGTACGACTTTATTTGTTCGAGCAGCTGAATTGTGTAAATTCAGCTGATTCTCTCAGGGTTACACGGTTTCACAAACTTCCTGAAATGTTTAATTCATTTAAATTAAATTCATTTTCCATTACAGAAAAAAATACTTACTTTTCATTCCACTTTAATAGGCTATTCAAGCCTATATAAGCCAGTACGTATTTTAATTATTATTTAGAAACGCATTTTATTTTTTAAGCATTTTTTAAAATTCTTTTTATGTACGTCCTTTAAAAAAACAAAAAAACAAAAAACAAAAAGTCCTCTTGTGAAAATTTTATACGTGAAAATGTTTTGATAATAACAGATGATAAAAATAAAAGTATGCATCTTCTGTGTATCATGTTTTTATTATTATTTTATGTGTCAAAATTAGAATCCGGCAATGCCTCATCCAATTAGTCTAAATGATTTGAATTACAGCATTCAAGTTGTAAAATTTATATCTATATAAGGTAAATACATTATTTAACAAAGAAGATATGCTCTGTCGGATAAACGATCTTTGTTACAACAGAAATATGATCCAGCAGAGGTGAGCCAATATTGAGCTATAAACATTTTTATTTCGACTCCATTCGTTAATGTTCCACCTCTTAAAGGGCCTCGATTATTTTAGTTCAGGCTGCTTGTGTGATTCACCCAGGTGGAAACCCGATGGTCTGTCTGAAAAGAAAGGTCCACCCAAATCCATATGGTCCTCTGATGGAGTGTTGATGAATGGAATACGAGGACTGAGAGCCCAGAGACAATAATTGTCACTTTCCGGTGCAGAAGCGGTTAAGAGTGTAGGACAGGCAGGAGGAGGCTGACAGAAACCTAACGCCGTCCACAACCGCACCTTTCAATGCCCGATTACAGCCTGCAATGCGCGATGCTTCCTTCAAACTAAAGCATTTCAACAATAACTCCGAGTGAGGGGAAACTTCAAACGTATTATTATCACTGCGCCCTAGACCACATCACTTTTAAAAATATTTAGCATAAATTAGTTTTTCCGACGTAAGAGAGAGAGAAAATAAACGCATCCACGCAGGGTTAAGAGAAACTGGTAACCATCTCCAGCGGCCGCCCCGGACAGCATCGCCCCCGTGTGGTTACTTTGGGTCCCCTACGCAGATAGTACGTCAAGCCTTGAACTACACTGAAAAAAGTGTGATCAGGGTTAAGTAATATTTACTAAATAAATAAGAGCAAACTATACATAATAAAAAAGACTGTGTGCAGTTTTGAATCTCACTGAGCTGAATTAACCAAATTTGAATATTTTTTTAATTGCATTTTACTCTGTTTTTATTTAAATATAATCAGCAAAAAAACAATAAGTATTATTTATTTATTTTCATTGGTAAAGTGAAAAATGCAGAAAATTGATAAATTTTACTCATTTGGGAGGCCTTGACTTTTTCCCGCCCAAGGCATTTTCATCACAGGAACATCGCGTCTGCTCAGCATTTCGTGGACTACCATTTGCTTAAAGGTAAGACATGTTTTAAGTGTTTTTAGTTAAACAATTCAAGTGTCTGTAGCAGTTAAACATTGTCTTAAGTTACTGCAAATTAGCAAACATGGCAACTTTACTGTACAGCAAGTCAATTAAGTTATATTGTGAAGGATTCGACGTCGTCTTTGATTTGACTAAATGCATTGCAATGATTAAAAAAGTAGTCTCAATGTCACAATTTAATGTGACTAACGTAATACCGTTATATAGTGGCCGTAGAATACAAGCTACTCTTTTATTTAATTTAGTTTCTTGGCCTCAGCCCAAGCTTCCCCTCCCCCACCTTAACAAGCTAGCTAGCATGTTTGGGCACCATAATGGAGGAACAGACGTTGTTTTCAACGGTGAGATAATCAATGAGCTAATCAACTCAGGAGTTTCGTTTAACGTTACTGCATGTAGTTTTTACAATTAAAATGTACTCAAGTAACATTTTTATTGAAGTAGCATGTTAAAAGCAGATTTCTAATCAGTTTTTATAACGTTACACATTTCGAAAGAAAAATCAGCCTTGCATAGTTACATTTTCAGACAAAGTGCGCTGTTTCTTCTTTCTTCTTTTAATTTGGCGTGTTTTGAGCGCAATGGCTGGTGTTTTGCTAAACCCCAGTTCACCGGCTAAAACTGAGGCTCTCCATTAACATTACGTTAGTTACATTCAGTTGGCACAAACGGCTTCCTCATTTTTCCCGTTTTCTCGGAAAAACGTTATGCTTTCAAACTGTGGCTGCAGCTCACACCGACAGATAAACAGTTACAGTGAGATGCGTCTGTGAATGTTGGGTTGAAATCAGTATGTAGCTTCAATGACTGAGCTGCCACAGAGAGAGTGAGAGAAATGTTTCCTTAGTCCGTTTTGGGCATCTTTGATTTTAATATTTATTTTTTGGCATTTGTTGATGTGCATATTACCTTAAAATCTGTTTCATATTTTTGTCTTAACATCTTAAAACGATAGTTCATTTTTTGAAGTGGGATTGGATGAGGTATTCATCCATAGTTGGTATATTATAGAGCTGGATGATTTAAAAAAAAACTTAATTGTGATGATCTTTTCAGTGACATTACAGTTGCGAAATGATTTGGCCAAAATGGCCAAAACATTTGCACACAGAAGAAACGAAATCATCAACCAATCACACAGAGGACATCAAAGCCAGATGGCCCGCTCTATTTGAGACATCTCACGTGAGTTCTAAGTGCATGCCAATCAGAAATATTCCTAGTCAATGTGAAGGATTGCATTTGTGATTCTGCATTTAGCAATTTGATACAAAATGTGTTACGTTACTGTCATCTTTTTTATAGATCAAATTTGATCCATCTTTTTGCTTTTGAAAATTGTCGTAAGAACAGTATGTATGTTTGTAATATTTGATGCTTTAAAACTGGTTTCATGATTTGTCTTTCAGATCCAGGATGAGTTTCACAGAATCACAATGGTGCATCTTGAATCAAAGTTCATGTCCAAACTGGATGAATTTACTCCTCGACTTCTGAACCTCTTCCACTCGAAGGGCGGAAGCATGGGGTTGAGATTGCAGGCTATCCTACTCAAGGTATCTTTCATTGAGCATTATCGTTGCTAATATTTTATTCTCAAAGTTTTGTGTTTAAACTTCTGGAATATCATTACTTAAATTTACTGGAGGTTAGCCTGTGATTGTCTTTATAAATGGAATATGAAATAATCGCATGAGAATTTGTATGAGTAGTGTTTTATTACACTGGTCCCCAAGACGGCACAGGAACTCAATATTAACAGTAATATAAACCACCTGGTGTTTCTTTTTTTCGTTTCAGACTCCAAGCAATCCTGACATCAACATGACCAGAGATGTTATCATTCGATGTTTGATGATGTACCTTGGGGAATCTACAGATGAACTCTTAAAAGAGTACGATGTAAGTTGAATTAGATGTTAAAATATAAAGTAGGTGATTTCTCTCATCTCTTGTACTTGTTATTTGTTGGAAAGTCAAATCACAAAATAGTCATAACTGTATTTCTCCGAGTAGTTCTTGGCAAGGTATATCATTGTCCTCTGTTAAGTGTGTTTAAATTCTTATTTTCCATTAAGTAATTTTTAAATGCTAGTGCAGAATGCTATCTCAATTTGATTTCACCAACTGGCATAATTTAAAACTTGTCAGTAATTTATGTAATTTCTTTCCTAAGAATGCTTTACCTAACCATAACTTTTTTATTTTTAAGTCTTGGCAATTTGTCCCTAAATGTGAGCTAAGAAATGATGGCCAAGACGCTGCTTTGTGAATACAAAGACATTTTGACAGAAAGACTGAGGCAACGCAGAATAAGATATTAATCAAGACAGTGCCAGGAAGAAATAATAGTGTAATGGATTGATTTAATTTCAGAAACTTCATTTAGAAATATTTGTAACTGTTCAGCTCCTCATTGCATAATTGATTATAGTATAATATATTATTATGATTGATTTATATATATATATTTCCTTTATAAATTATGTGCGGGTTTTCTTTTGTGTTATCTCAAATTTGTCTAAAACACTGACATAAATAGAGTGCATTACAAGCAACGGCTGACAAACTCCAGATTTTCTTGTCCAAACAGTTGCAAGCAATTTGGGAAATGGAACCTTCTCCTTTGGCTGCACTGTCTGATATGCACAATGTTCTTGCTATTACAGGATGCTGATGAAGACAGTGTGTCACAGGACCTTGCTGTTCAAAGCCTGAAGATCTACAACATCAAAGCTAACACGCCAGAGGATCCAGACATCGGTATCGTGGTGGACGGCATGAAAATTCTAACTGCTCTGGGTAACTTTCCAAGGGCTTGCTCCCTGCTTGTTGGGTTGGCGTATGCTGTGAATCTCGCCTATCCAAAGGAGCTCAGATACACATTTGAAGTGTTTCAGAAACTTCTCCTCGGGCTGGATAGTTCAAAGCTCTCCCCAAAAGTGAACAGCCTCAGGAATAAACTACTGGCTTAAGAAAACGGACCGTTGCTAAACAAAAGGGAATAGACAAGTCACTGTCAAAACCAACACGCAAAACTTTGTGAAATGCTCGGTGAAGTTAGTTAAAATTAGGGTCATTTTCAGTTCAGTGGATTTCTGCATGTGTATTTTTTCTTGCAGTACTTTACAGTTAACCACCCTTTCTAACGACTGACCCCTTGTTCTCATATGTGCCTGTTATATGGCTTGGATCTGTTCAGGTCTGTCACATGAACCCTTGTCCCTTTTATACAGCATAGAGCATTCACTATTGCCTTTTTGGAGAGTCCATGCAGGCTTCACCACTGAAGGGTGATGATCTGCAGGCCGGAAAACTGTTGTGTTTCATTTGCATTTTATTTAATATGTTTTTTTCCAGTTCTGTCTTTCAACTTATTTTTCGAAAAGGAAAGTAAGTGTCACGGAGCCAAGGGCCCCAACACAGTGACAAGATGTAGCATAAACATACAAAAAAAGAAAATGGAAGTTTTTATGCCTCAAAGGTCTCGCCCAACTGTCACATCTTGTCATGTGTTTTCCCCAGGTAGGTTTTATGTGCATACTTGTTTTGGGCTCTGCATGCCTTAAACATGCAGAACACAAAAGTGAACATAAGAGTTCACTTTAAACATAAAGTGAACTCTTCTGTGATTGATAAATTGTTGAAGCAAGTTTAACTGAGTCCATGTTGATTGTTGTTGATGTGATGGTTCTAAAAAATCATGTTAACTATACTTAGAGCAGAGTGGCACTATGTTTATGTATATTGCCCCTTCTCTGTTTTATTGTTGTATTTAGGAATTTTGCACTAGTTGGTGCTGGATAAACACGTTTTATAAAATTGCACAAATAAATGCTGCTGCTGTTTTATGCATTGTAATTTGTTATTTTTTGATGCCACTCAAGTTTGGTCAGGATGTTGTGTAAATTAGACACAGAAAAATTAGGGCAACAAAGTGACATTCAATATTATTGAATAGATTTAAAGTGCTATCATACAAATAAAAACTTAAAATTGATCAATTATTTTAGCTACAGATTAATAAGAACAACAGTTTTAATGTGTTGAATTAACCAATAATGTGCTACAATATGAATTGATATTATTTGTATTATTTACTTAATCCAAATAATTTTTATGTTGATGTTTAGTAAATGTAAATCAATTTCACCCATTTAATTAATAAATATAAGTTAATTTCACCTAGATTATTAGTAAATATGATTAAATTTCTCCCAGATATTTAATAAATCTACATCATTTTTGCTCAGATACTTAGTAAATAAAAATTAGTTTTTCTTGTAAAATTGACTTGGATTTACTAAATATTTTTGGGCAATATAAATGATCATTTGCATTGATATTAATAAATCAAACACATTTCAGCTGTTGCTTTTATTAAGATGTACTTCATTTTTTTTAAGTTAAGTTAAGTTAACATATTCAATACTTTTTAATCAAAATTGTAGAACTTAAATTCTATTCAATTATATTACGTGTCACTTTGTTGCCACAATTTTTTTAAGTAACCATTGGTCAAATTTTTCTGAGTGTACACTGCAGAAACACAAAAATATTACTAAGTATTGTTGGTCTGTTTCAAGTGTACCGAGATATTTTCACTAGGAACTAGACAAAAATACTTGTTAAAGTTTGTGTTTTTGTAGTATAGTTCATGTTTGTAGCGCTATAGCCCTGAAATTCAATTTATTTTAAGTAGAGTACATGATACAACAGAACAAAACCAGTCCACCGTTGTGAAATTGCTGGAGTATTATTTTTCTTACGAAATAAAAGTTTGAAAATATGGTATGCATTTGTGTGAAGCCTCTGTCCCAGTGCAACCGATTGTCATAGAGAAGAAGAGATTAGTAGAGAAGGGATCACTACAGTGTGCCTGCTCCCCTGAGGGAGGCGCTGCCCTCATACACCCTCTTGATGAACTGTCTGAACGGGGTATATGCCACGGACTTCCGTTTTAGCACTTCCGCATTTTTTTTGCCACATAGAATGCTTCCGGTGCACAGGCAACAGTATTTTAACAGGTTGCTGCAGAACTATTAATGATGCTTATATAATTATTCAGACGTCCTGAAATGCTCCAACAACAACAAAGGATTTAAGATAGATGTGTCAAACTTCACAATAACTTTGAAGGTAAGTTAATAAATCGTTTGTATTAACCATAATGCCTCATATGTCTGACGTAGCTAACAGGGACAAGCTTACAAAGATGCTATGTAAATGTTAAGTGTTTTGATTATCTGTGCATTGTGCAATCTACATAACTATGCTGTATAGATAGACATAGATACATATAGATCTGTCTATATTGTGCCCAAGCTATCAGTCGAAGCTGAAGTTAGCTTCAGAATGTAGCATCTAATTCGGAAAATAGCTAAAGGATTTTTCACTATCTTGAGCTTTTTTAATGTGTTGTACTTTAAGACCAACACCTAGACATTTCAAACCTAACTAGATTATTCTGTACTAACAGCAGAATAAGTAAAACATTTGTGAAGCCTTCTAATTGATTTGTGAAATTAGTAAAATGTCAATAATAGATCCCAGAACGCATTAAATCTTAATTATTAATTTGGCATTATTTGTTATTTTAACTTTCCGTTTTCTTTTTTTTTCTGGTATCACAAAGAAACTGCAAAAAAATGTTTCAGAGGTGTAACATCACTGAAGTTACTTAGTAAGAGTGAACTAAAATATTTACTACTTAGAAAATGCATGTTAAAATCTGAATACGTTTGAAAATGTGCAGCTGAAATTAATTTAAACTACTAGCAGGCAAAGCACCAACAGCACCAATACCTGCACCAACAGTAATACAAAAAATGATGCATATAAGAAGCATTAGTTTAGGAGCCCGGAGGGATGAAGGCTGCTAAGTGTTGCTAGCTGTTGGTAAGTTTGCTTATTAATTATCTTCATTTAATTATAAACTGTATGCGCTGGGTTTTTACCTTAGAACGGCCATCTCTGTTATTCCTGTCAATTTGATACAGAAGTGGCTTCCACACTTATCATATCTGTGTCCTCTGTCACTTTTTTCAGCAGTTAGAACTGTTTAATCCGTTGTTAACATGTGGTAACCTGCTTTTCCGAGCCACCTTTAAACGCACCTTTAAACGCTCCTCCCCCCCTTCGCTCACATCATTCAACCAGAATGATGTGAGCGAAGTTTGGAAACTTTTTTTCAGTAAATAATGACAATTTTAATGAGAATTTGCTTTAAAAGGTGGATGAAAGGTTTTATGTTATGTTTGACAGTGTCATGTCAGTCTTATGCACCCCCATCAAATAAAGTGTTACCAAATGGTAATATGTTGAAAGTACAATGTAATTATAATTTTTGTTCTTTGTCATGTTTTTTTTGTCACACTTAAATTTTCATGTTTATTGTGTTCACTTTTGAAGTGTAAAGTGATAATTTATGTAAAGTTCATAAAGCTGTGAGTAAAATTTTACAATTTTAAAATGTCGGTAATAAAACAAAATATTTGAATTACCTTGAACATCTTGTGTAATTAATCTTTCCATGTAATTGTAGCCTAGAACAATGTAAGTACTATAGTTATGTATGTAATGTACAAAATAGTAAAGTAGGAATAAATACTTTTATGAGTAATTAAAATTGTACTTTATCAGCAATAGCAGTAAATCAAAACTAAAAATTAAGTGTAATTTAAATACATTACTAATATATTAGCAGTATATTTAAAATATATTTAAAGTATATTAAAAGTATATTTTTAATATAATTCTATGACAGAATTAGTACACTCAAAATATATAAATAGTACATAAAAAGTATACTTTAAGTACACTAAGTACTACTTGAAGTTGTTCCAATCAAGTATGTTTAAGTATACTAAAAGTTGTAATTTAAAACTATTTAAATACTACTAAAGTATACCAAGCACAAAATTAGTTGTTCCAAAACAGAACAGTTAAAGTACATTAATCAAAGTATGCTTAAGTATGTTAAAATTTAACACACTAAAGTATACTTTTTTTTACTTGGGTATTCTGCTTTGCCACTTTGTACATTACATACTTCATACACAATACAGTACTGCAAACACATCAAGATACCAGAAAACAGAAGGATCAATTACAATACACTACACAGGGGAAACAAATTACATTGTGTATTCAATATATTACTATTTTGGTAACACTTTATCTGATGGGGTGTGCATAAGACTGACATGACACTTTCATAAACACGATATAACACCTTTCATGAACATGAAGGAGTCTGACTGTTTTCATGAAGTGTCATTTGGTAAATAATGACAATTTTAATGCAAAGTTGCTTTAAAAGTTGGATTAAAAGTCCATAAACAGTGTCAACTTTGCATTAAAGTGTCATTATTTACAAAATAATGCAAACTTGGCACTTTTAATGGACTTCTAATCCAACTTTTAAAAGCAACTTCTCATTAAAAGTGTCATTATTTTCCCAACGTCACTTCATGACACCTGTTGGAATGTTCCTAACAGGTCTTATGTCATGTTTATGACAGTATCATGTCAGTCTTATGCACACCCTGTCAAATAAAGTGGTACCCACATTTTTCAAGAGTACATTGCCAATATACTATTACAGAATTGTACAAATTATCAATACATTCAAAGTTTACAGACAACATGCTTACGAAAATTAGCATAGTAAAATAATAGGTACACTTTAGAGGACATGTAAAAAATATTTCACCAAGGACAGAGTATTGCTTTAATTCAATATCACAGTATTCCAGTATTACTCAAGACAAAATGACATTTCTCCTTCCTAAGAACAGTGAGGATCAATGACAGAACATTCCCATTCACTGCACCTCTGCACTTTACAGAAACCTACAAAAAAGAACAATAGAGCAATTAAACAATTAAATTAATTGTAATTTAAAGAGTACAGAAAAACGGCAAAGAAAAACGTATGACTTACAATTTTAGGATGTTGTGGACTCGCTATGCATGTGGCATCATCAGAACTGATGATGATTGAGACCAGATGCCTGGGTGGAAAAACATTTCTAGGTGTCTTCTTTGCCTGTTTATGTTAGAAGTAGAAAAAATAGTCAGCAATATTATAGAATCAGCTGATGTTGACATTAACTATGAAGCTGTTTTAAGTTCGAACTTAAGGGAGATGAACTACCTTAAAAGCTTTTCATCCATGATCTGAACACGCTGATTTTTGCAGGGTGGTGAGGGGGGCTCGTGCTGCCCATCTCCGGCAGTCATCCGATGAGAGGCGGGGTTCACCCTGGACAGGTCACCAGTCCATCACAGGGTCCTGAAAGCTAACAAAGAATAAAATGTATGAAAGAGAAATGATAGATTAACAAGAGGAATAAATTCTGTCCAAATATTTTTTTTAAATCAAATCATGTTTATTAAGCACTTAGTGTTGGTAACCCAACAGTTTTTGCTGTTAAAAATGTAGCCAGCTGCTCAGTGTAAAAAAAAAAAAATCTTTCCACCATAAAGACGATGTGGAGGTTCATCCTAGTGTGGTGATCTGGTGGAGCCAGAGCCTCTTCTGAAACAAGAGAGTCTTTAGGTTTCCTAATACCTGAATCCTTGGCTTCCTCTTTCATCTTAATTTGATTAGACTGCAAAAGTATGTTGAAGATAAAAACAATGATGAACGAATCATAACAACAGCCTCACAATATCAAAGTCTCTTTGGCATACTGAGCTTGATTAAAACCAGGTTAAGATTATGAAGAAAACTATATTAAGTTGCAACAAACAGAGCCTCCATGCAAGGGCGGAACTACTTTGGTGATAGGGGTTGGCAGTTGCCACCCCAACTGAAAGCCTTGCCACCCCTGTTCCACCACAGCTGGTGATTATGAATTCAATAAATAGTTATGGCAAATCGGACATTAGCACATGAATCTCCTTTTTCCGACAACATTGAATGCAACACAAAGTAATCCTGACACCTACTGCTAAATAGCAGTATGTGTGAGAGAAGCTGGAAGGACAGAGAGGCAGCAGCACTGATATATATGAATGAATATATATTACTGGATTAGACATTACATGACTTATCGTGTGCCACACATGCCTTATTGCTGTCCATTGAGTCAGGAATATTGGTGGTCAGGGAAACGCCACAATCACGCAAAGAATCTGAAAAAAGGAAGCAATGCTTAGTGGTTAATTCAACAATATGACAGCCATAGACAGGGGCATGGTAAAGGGGGGGGAAAGTGATGACAATTCTAGGGGCCCTGACCAACATGGGGCCCTCCACAATTTAATTATTTATTTTTTGTTCATAGAAATAAATAAAAAAATTGGGGCCATATTAATTACAAAATTAATCATATTGTATTTTCAAAGATTGTTTTTAGCAGTAAAAATGTTATGTTCTCACTCCCAGATCAAAAAACACACGTCCATATTTGCCCTAAACCCTTCCCCCCCACCCATCTGCATTAAATGGTTTGTTCCTGCTTGGAGCGCTTCACCATGACGCTGTTCAGATGCAGAAAGTGGAAGACACAAAAGATTGTGGCAGTTACTATGCTGCTAAGAAAAGTTATAAAATCAGGTTTTCAAAAAATGAGAGATGGAGAGAAAGAATAAGGCAAGCGTGTTAATTAATAACCCAGTTTTTGTCCAAGAGAGGTGAGTTGATTGTGAGATTATCAACCAATTAGCATAATTAGCTTAGCTACAGGCTACTGTTTGCCTCCTTTTCACTAGCATTTGTTGAATTAAGGAAAAAAAATTACCAACATATTCATATATTTAACTTGTCATTTGCACCTTTTATCACTTAACAACAGCTAAGTCAGTCAGCAGCAGCTAACACATGTCGCTCCTGACCAGTCCTCTCCTGAGTGAAATTAAAGCTACAGTATGTAACTTTTATATAAATATAGTTTTTTCCACATATTTGTTAAAACTGTCATTATGTTGTGACAGTATGGTATGAGAGGTAATCTGTGAAAATTTATTTCTTCTGCCTTCTCCCAGTGCTAGAAAGAACCAGTCAGTGGCAGGAGAGGATTAGCTCTGTCAATCACAATCTCATGTGGTGCTGCTCATCCTTCCTCCACCTCGATTTGTGCTGTGCTGCAGATAGTGAATGCTCAGTTTAGGTAGCATAACTACCATGGCAGATAAACAGTTTCTTGTAATGATTAGTTGTTTCTCCAGCATTAGCACAGTTAGCAGTGAGTGAATGAAGTTGATTGACAGCACTAAGAGCGTCCTACTAGTTGTTTGTTGGTTGTTTTGGTCAGGACTCCAGAACTCCAGTAATTGTAGTTCAGGAAGGAGGTGGAGGAGATTGATTGTTTTCACAGATTATCTGTCTCATAACAAACTGCTACGACATTGTGACAGCTTTAACAAATATGAAGAAAATATAGTTTTTATGTTTTCTCCATATAGTTTTTATTAAAGTTAGCCACTGCTCCAGTTTGGGGGTGACTGCCCCGAGGGCCCCAGACCACAGGCACCATTGTGGTCTTCACCTTCCAGGCCTTTTCCAGTTCCTCTCTGAGGCCCTGGTATTTCTCCAGTTTCTCGTGCTCCTTTTTCCTAATGAGCAATCACTTGCAATCACTTGGTATTCCTATACCCACCACAACTGCTTTCCTCTGTTGTTTATCCACCACCACAATGTCCTGTTGGTTCGCCATTACCATTTTGTCTGTCTGGATCTGGAAGTCCCACAGGATCTTAGCTCGGTCATTCTCCACCACTTTTGGGGGTGTTCCCCACGTTGATCTCGGGGCTTCCAGTCCATATTCTGCACAGATGTTCCTGTACCCTATGCCCATCACTTGGTTATGTCGTTCCATGTACTCTTTCCCTGCCAGCATCTTCCACCCTGCTGTCATGTGCTGGACTGTCTCAGGGGCTTCCTTGCACAAGCTACACTTTGGGTCTTGTCTGGTGTGGTAGATCTGAGCCTCTATTGCTCTGGTGGTTAGGGCCTGTTCCTGTGCAGCCAGGATGAGTGCCTCTGTGCTGTCCTTGAGTCCATCTTTTTCCAGCCATTGGTAGGATTTCCTGATATCAGCCACTTCTGTTATTTGTCGGTGGTACATCTCATGTAGGGCTTGTCCTCCCATGATGGTACCTCCAGCACCTCGTCCTCTGTTCCCCATTGTCATTGTCTGAGACATTCGCTGAGCACATCTTCTTGATGTATTTATGGATCTTTGATGTTTCATCCTGGACAGTGGCTCTCACACTCACTAGTCCTCTGCCTCCTTCCTTACAGCTTGTGTACAGTCTCAGGGTGCTGGATTTGGGTGGAATCCTCCGTCCATGGTTAGTAGCTTCCGAGTCTTAACATCCGTGGTCTTTATCTCCTCCTTTGACCAACTAATTATTCCTGCAGGGTATCTGATTACTGGTAAGGCATAGCTGTTTATCGCACAGATCTTGTTCTTGCCATCCATTGAGCTGGCTTCTCAGGACTTGCCTTGTGGCTCCTTTCCTTGTGACCTCATCAATGTTGCCATTTGCTTATGGCATTCCCAGGTGTGTGTGTGTGTGTGTGTGTGTGTGTGTGTGTGTGTGTGTGTGTGTGTGTGTGTAGATAGATAGATATATACACTGGCATATGCTGCAACCCCTGAAAAAATTCTTGCCCACTCTTGCCACCACCAGAGAGCCGCATCTGCCTCCATGCAGTTAGAACATGAAGCTGAATGATTGTTAAAGTAATCATAAAAGTCACAATAAAATTGATAAAATGACTATTTCTGAAGCCAACGTAAGTTTGATTATATATGTACTGCACTGTTTATAATAACACGACGATAATTAGCATTTTTAAGCAAACTTACCACCAGCTAGCAACACGTTAGCAGTCTCCCTCCCTTCGGGCTCCTTTCGTGACCCACATTTAATTTCCATCCGGTTCTTGCCCTGTTGTGTTATCGTATAATTCTGACTATGACGTAACCAGCTTGAATTTACCAAAACTACTAACTGTTATCAAGGCCCTCTCTACTTTTATGCGAGTAAAAATGGCGAATTTGAACAGCATCTGTTATATTCTCTGGCTTCATGGCTGTTCTTTTTATGGCGCTTTTCAAAAAAACTGAAAGTGTGCATTACCGCCACCATCTGGTCCAGAGTGTGAACTGAAGCTAATGCCGTTCACTAACAGATCTTCCATCATACATCTGAAAATGGATTGGATAAAGACAGCTTCCATGTTTTAGTTAAAAAACTGAAAACAGCAGATCATATTTGGAGAGATGTAAAACTGACCTGCTATATTTAGTGTTAAGGACAAGTATTGTTTCTGTTTCTGTTCTGTTCTCTGTAACTAAAGTGTCAATGTTTGATATTTTGAGGCATGATATTTACTTTGTTAAACAACATTACATCAAGTTCCATCAAGTTATTTATTTTTTTCTTTGCCATTTTATATGGAGAGCCATTTCAGCCAAAATTAAATAAATAAATAAATAAATGGGTGAAATAAATAAAAAATGAGTAAAATAAATCAAAAAATGAAGAAAAAGAGTGAAATTAATAAAAAATGTGGTTAAATAAATAATTTCTCTTTTTCATTAATCTATTTTTCATTTAGCCCTTTATCCATTTACCCATTTTTCATTATCTATTTTTCATTTAACCACTTTTCAATTTCCCTATTTCATTAACCCAATTTTTTCATTTATTTTTCATATTATCAATTTCTCAATTTCTCTTTCATTTATCTATTTTTCATTTGTCAATTTTCATTTATCCCTTTATCTATTTGCCCATTTTTCATTAATCTATTTTTTAATTTAACAATTTTTCAATTTCCTTTTTCCATTAACCTGATTTTCTATTTCCCAGTTTCATTAATCAATTTCTCATATATCCCCTTTTTATTTACCCATTTTTCTTTTACCTATTTTTCATTTAACATTTGTTTGAAAAATAGTTACTTTTCCCATTTTCCAATTTCCCTTATTCATTTAGTATTTCCTTATTTTCTTATTTATCACATTCTATTTCCCCGCAAAACTTGGAAAAGATAAATGCAAATGAGGAGAGGCACGTCATCAGGCTACAACTTCCCCAATTGGTTGGTTAGCGTCACACCCATACTTTGCTTCAAGAAAGATGGCGACCTACTAACGGGTTATCAATAAGCTGAAGCTCGTTAACTTCATTAGAAAATAGTGTTATTACTCCTGACTTTAGTTCTCGTGTGGCCGCTCAGACAGAACGTGTTTCAGTTGGCGGCTCTCATGGACTCAGAGCTTCACCGTCGGGAGTTTTTATAGTTTGAACGAAGCGGCCGCTGAAGTTGGGTTTCGATTGAAGGTTCGGGACACCTTCGTAGCTACCAGCTGTGATCCAACTATAAGGAGCAGACTTTACTGTACATCGTAAGTGAACTGCAATATCCAGAGGCATCTCTATGGAGCATCGAGCTGAAAGAATGAAAGTGGCAAGCCTTGGAGATCTTCGTCGGAGGCCATCTTTCAGACATGCACCGCTGCTGTCCGTCCAGGATCCTCCGGTTGCCCAGACGTTGCACGGTAAGCTACTAACGCTGATGTTTGTTTTCCAACTACACTCATATTTAATCAATAGGGCTCAATTACGATCGCGGGAGGTTTTGAGTTGATCTCGGCAGTAGGTGACAAACTGAACGTCTCCAGGATGTTGAGACCAGCACGTCCTCTGATCCAATACATCTTTTTAAGGATAAAATCAACAAAACGTGTTCAAATTAATGGCCCAACAAAATTAATAATCTCTGTAATTATTGTTTAAACAAGGTGTGTGCATTTCTGTGCATTTCGGTACCATTACAAAAATAAAAAGGGACTCAAAGACCCTGATGAGCAGAGCAAAGTTTAAATTGGCTAATCAGCCACCGCTGTGTTCATGAGAGGAGATGCTTGTTAACCGAGAAATAAATATGAAGCCTGAAAACCTAATATCTTAACGGACTGAATCCGTTGTGTTTTTAGTTAATCTATGCTGGGTTTGTGGGGCGCAAGCGGTTGCCACGGCAACAGGTTGATTAAACGACAGTAAAAAGTTAGGAGACGTTTAGAGTCGATCGCCCTGTTTTACCTTTGTTTACCTTTGCTGGGATGCATCACAGCTGCTGTAGTTTATGAACGTTAAATAAACCAAACTTGGACAAACTACCTCGTTCGTCTGCGACTATATTTCATTAACAAACAAATGGCTTCTAACGAGATAATTATGTGAAATTAAATTAATATTTTTTTTAAGTTTTGTGCTCTCTGGCATCTTGCTTTGAGTCTGAGAGGCTTTTCATGTATCAAACATGCTATTTATTTAGTGGAAATATTGATGC
Organism: Poecilia reticulata; assembly: GCF_904066995.2. Classification (NCBI taxonomy): domain Eukaryota; kingdom Metazoa; phylum Chordata; class Actinopteri; order Cyprinodontiformes; family Poeciliidae; genus Poecilia; species Poecilia reticulata. Next base: position 4,696,528 of record NC_088844.1, on the reverse strand, counting down.
GATGAAACTATCTCCAAAATAACCTTTCAACTTTTAAACTCCACTGTTGAAAATGAGAAGCTGACATTCACAAATGACATTGAAATAAATTCTAGTCCAACTTCTGGTTTGTTGCAAATGTTTTCATCTCACTGTGTCATTTTCACTTTATAGCTGAAGTTCATCACATTTCTGGATGTTTTGTGTTTCAGTTAAATTGAAGTTAGCAGGTTTTTAATCAGGCCACAACACCCTGTGTGTGTTGGGTTTAAGAAAATAAGCTGTTCTGTTTGAGCACCAGCATTCATTTTTCCTCTGATGTTTGGGTGAACTCTTCTCTGTGGAGGTCGGCCGTCTCTCTGCTTCTTCCTGAAGGAGATCCATCAGAAGTTCTGGTGCTGCTCACAGTGCAGACGGTTCTCCTCGCTGTTTGTCGTATCAGCCCTGGTCCCTCTCAGCCAGAATCTCCACAGTCATTCTGTTCCTTTACCCTTGAATAAACATAACAGAATATGTTCTGGGTGTTATGATTCATTTGTTAATTGAAACAATGTTTAATATCAAGATGAATTTATTTCCTTAACAGTTCCTTCTCCTGTTCCCTCAGAAGGGCAGAGTTTAGGAGTGACTAATTACAATTACTCAAAATATAGTTGAGTAACTTTTTGAAACTCAAATAAACTTTTAGGAATACTCTTACTATGCTGAACTTTTTACTTTTACTCAAGTCATTTTGTTATGAAGCATCAGTATTATTTAAACAAATTTTTAATTTTGTCTTTAAAATACCAAAATTTCCACTGAACATAATATTTTGGGCCTTCTAATTTTTTTTTAAGATATGAAATAATTGATAACTTGATCAGTTACTCAGTACTGATAAACTTTTTACCAAATGCTTCTTTACTCTTGTGTAATTTCTTATTCAGCTACTTTTTACTTTGAGTAAAAACACGTTGAAGTGCTACTGTTATTCCTGGAGTATAAATTGTGGGTCCTCTGTCCACCTCTAAGGAACAGTAACCACATGTTGAGGCACACGTTGACCAAAAACAGGGAAACTAAGGTGGGCAAGTTATACATCCACAAAGAACTACTTAAAATAACAGTCATATTTACTTTATAAGCATATGCATGTGGGCCACACTTGGCACACCTCAGGGATGTAACCAAGAGAGGCAAAGATTGTAGCAGGAGTTCAGCTTTTATCCATTCTCCATTCTGTACCCTCACTAAAGGTCACTGTATTCAGGTTGTCTGTTTACAAAGGTAAAATAACGGCGATCGACTCTAAACCTCTCCTACCTTTTTACTGTCGTTTAATCAACCTGTTGCCGTGGCAACCGCTTGCGCCCCACAAACCCAGCATAGATTAACTAAAAACACAACGGATTCAGTCCGTTAAGATATTAGGTTTTCAGGCTTCATATTTATTTCTCGGTTAACAAGCATCTCCTCTCATGAACACAGCGGTGGCTGATTAGCCAATTTAAACTTTGCTCTGCTCATCAGGGTCTTTGAGTCCCTTTTTATTTTTGTAATGGTACCGAAATGCACACACCTTGTTTAAACAATAATTACAGAGATTATTAATTTTGTTGGGCCATTAATTTGAACACGTTTTGTTGATTTTATCCTTAATAAGATGTATTGGATCAGAGGACGTGCTGGTCTCAACATCCTGGAGACGTTCAGTTTGTCACCTACTGCCGAGATCAACTCAAAACCTCCCGCGATCGTAATTGAGCCCTATTGATTAAATATGACTGTAGTTGGAAAACAAACATCAGCGTTAGTAGCTTACCGTGCAACGTCTGGGCAACCGGAGGATCCTGGACGGACAGCAGCGGTGCATGTCTGAAAGATGGCCTCCGACGAAGATCTCCAAGGCTTGCCACTTTCATTCTTTCAGCTCGATGCTCCATAGAGCTGCCTCTGGATATTGCAGTTCACTTACGATGTACAGTAAAGTCTGCTCCTTATAGTTGGATCACAGCTGGTAGCTACGAAGGTGTCCCGAACCTTCAATCGAAACCCAACTTCAGCGGCCGCTTCGTTCAAACTATAAAAACTCCCGACGGTGAAGCTCTGAGTCCATGAGAGCCGCCAACTGAAACACGTTCTGTCTGAGCGGCCACACGAAAACTAAAGTCAGGAGTAATAACACTATTTTCTAATGAAGTTAACGAGCTTCAGCTTATTGATAACCCGTTAGTAGGTCGCCATCTTTCTTGAAGCAAAGTATGGGTGTGACGCTAACCAACCAATTGGGGAAGTTGTAGCCTGATGACGTGCCTCTCCTCATTTGCATTTATTTTTTCCAAGTTTTGCAGGGAAATAGAATGTGATAAATAAGAAAATAAGGAAATACTAAATGAATAAGGGAAATTGGAAAATGGGAAAAGTAACTATTTTTCAAACAAATGTTAAATGAAAAATAGGTAAAAGAAAAATGGGTAAATAAAAAAGGGATATATGAGAAATTGATTAATGAAACTGGGAAATAGAAAATCAGGTTAATGGAAAAAGGAAATTGAAAAATTGTTAAATTAAAAAATAGATTAATGAAAAATGGTAAATAGATAAAGGGATAAATGAAAATTGACAAATAAAAAATAGATAAATGAAAAATAGATAAATGAAAAAGAAATTGAGAAATTGATAATATGAAAAATAAATGAAAAAATTGGGTTAATGAAATAGGGAAATTGAAAAGTGGTTAAATGAAAAATAGATAATGAAAAATGGGTAAATGGATAAAGGGCTAAATGAAAAATAGATTAATGAAAAAGAGAAATTGAGAAATTGATAATATGAAAAATAAATGAAAAATTGGGTTAATGAAAAAGCTAAATTAAAAAATGGTTACATGAAAAATAGATTAATGAAAAATGGGTAAATGGAAAAATAGAATAATGAAACAAAGGAAATTGAGAAATTGATCATATAAAAATAAATAAATGAAAAATTGGGTTACTGAAAAAGCTAAATTATTTATTTAACCACATTTGTTATTTATTTCACTCTTTTTCTTCATTTTTTGATTTATTTTACTCATTTTTTTATTTATTTCACCCATTTATTTATTTATTTAATTTTGGCTGAAATGGCTCTCCATAATTTTAACAAAAATAGTAAAAGATTATTAAGGCACCTAAAAAGGCATACTTTATTAGTCTAAACATTCAGATGTAATTTAAAACATAATAAAATTAACAATTCAAAGTAAGTGTTAAGTGAATTTCAAGTGAATTTTAAAAAAATAAATTTTGAGCATATATTTTTAAAATATACACAAAATATATTTAAAAGCATATTTATTAGTACACTTGATACACTTATAATATATTTCTTAAAAGTGTGTTTAAAGTTATAATGTCAAAATTGGTACAATCATGTTTAGTTTACTTCATATACATTCATAGGTAGTACACTTAATACTTATTTTACTTAAAATGTACTTACACAAATATAAGCATATTTGAAATATACTAAAGTATGTTTTCACTAGGGATATTATAGAAAAACATGTGTGAATATGATTGTCATGGTAAAAACAAGGATAGTACAAGGATAGTATGTGTACTGTAATGTACTGTCCTTGTAATGTGCCTTTATTTGGAAGTAATTTGACAGGAAAATGGGTAATGAGACAGGGGGAAGACATTTACAGTACATGTTTGTAGTAAAATACAAAAACTGACCTCCAGATGTAAAGTGTACAATTCTAAATTTGAGGCTGAAAGAGCTTGAAGTAGGAACACTGGGCTCAGCGAAAACTGGAACATAACATCGGAGTAGCTTAGTTTCTTGGGGGACGTTAATCACAGACGGAAGGTTGCATGACTGCAGAATACTTGTCCTTAACCTTACATGCAGCAGAACTGTTCTTAGCTCTCTCTGGTTGTAATTACAGAAAGAGTACTGCAACATGTCGCTGGCGGCGGAGGCTTTCGTGTCGCAAATGGCAGGTAATGCGGTCACCTAGTTCCTCAATAGCTAGCCGTTTTTAGGCTAGCATTAGCCAGCTAGCTCAGCCAGGCTAACCAGGATTCCAGAGTAGGGTTTCCACATGTCCCTTAAAATAAGGAATCGTCCCGTATTTGGCTGTTAAATGTTGCGTGACGTCCCGTATTAAACCGATACGGGACGCGATTTGTTCCGTATTTCTATAAATGTCCAATAGACATGCCTATCACACATCAAGACTAATTGTAACAATAATGACCAAAATAATATAACATAGGATATATTAAGGTCAGCTAAATTGTCGTGTGAGCTGAAGGACCCCCAGAACGCTATGGACCGACGCTCTTGTGGTTGCCTAGAGACGGACACTACGCAGCCGCGGTGAGCTGCTATCTACCCGTCTTTTTAAAACATCCTCAACCCGATTCTCCACCGTCCTTAGAACCAAAACCTCTCGTAAAGATACCGACGTGAGAGGGAAGACTCAAATCCCAGGCTGAACGTTAGTGAAGATGAATACAGGCAATTAAAACAAATGTGTTCGTCCTGGCGCGGTGTGCTGCATGATGTCAGACAGAATGGATCAGGAGATTAACACTGAAGACCCGATTAGAAGCCAAAGAACCAGACATCAGCATCTCTCCATCCCTCAATCATTTCCTGAGGCTGATATGGTGTAGAACATTTTACTATGATTGATTAAGTTTCTTATTGTGGTTTTAGTAGACTGTTATGGTTTGATTATTAGATGATCAATTATTTGCTTATTTAATGTATAGTCGTATCAGCCAAAATAATACAAATGACCATTTAAAGAACAAATCATATTAAGAGATTAACAGTAAATACATAAATATTTCCTACTTTAAAAAGATTTGTTAGGGCTTTCTGTTTGTTTTATTAAGAAATGTTGACATATTAATTCAGTGTTCAGTGGTCATTTATGTATTATTAATGTCAGACATAGCCCTTTTGCCCAGGGGCGGATCTAGATAGAGGCCAGCGGAGATACAGAAGATATTATGCTAAATAAATGTATTTTGTTAATATTCAGAGGTGGATTTTTTTTTACTTTCACAATTTTATTTTAACAATGAATTAATAATTGTAGTGCTGCACTTTTAACTGCTGTATTGAGATAGGATCATACTTTCCATCTGCTAGATCAGGGCTCTGCAACTTGTATCTCTGGAGACACAAGTGGTTCTTTGGCTTACTTGATATATCAAATGATGAAATATTGCTCTGTTTTTTTGTTTCATTCGTTTTTAAGTGTTGCCATGGAAAAACACTGACTATCCTTTATTTGGAAGTAGTTTGACAGGAAAGTGGGTAATGAGAGAGGGGGAAGACAACTGCCCCAAAAGGTAACTGTATTGCTTTCAGTTAAATTTGGCAGGCTATAAAGCATCAAGAATTTACCAATTAAAAACATTTCATTAACTTAACATAAGCTAAGATCTTTAAAAAGAAAGGAGTTATTGTATTTAGAGGTTTGCAGCTTAAAGAAAGTGTGAGAAGAAAGGCATCAGTTGTAAATCCACCTATTTACAGCCAGACAGTTTAATCCCAGGTAGAAAATACACAACACCAGAGATCACCTTAAGGTGAGGAAGAACAAAACAAGGGCTTCAGCTTTGACTCTTCAATCTGCAGTTAACATGTTAATCTAAAAGTAACCTAAGAATTTTTAGTTGTATCACTAAAATAACTGCGTTGTACCAAAATATGTGCGTAACAAAATGCATCATATAGTTTGAATTAGTCTTGAAAACAAGATTTTATTGCATCAGATATCAGTTTTCTGGTTGATCTGATCATGTGACAAAGTGGTCAAGCACAGCGGTGAGGGGTAATACTCTGGGCTTTGTAGCTAACGGATCTGGGGACATTGCAGTGCTTGAATTTTGACCTAGTAGATTTTAGAATAAAAATGTGAAATAGTTTCGTTTAGCAGACAGATTCCACTTAAAGTTAGTGTGAAGAAGAAAAATCTGCTTGTTTTTGATCAACAGCAGCAGAGCCTTGGCCTGAGAATGCAACCTTGTACCAACCGCTAAAGGGTAAGTTGGAGGATCTGCAGAAACATTTTGCCTAAATGTTTTCTAATGTTGAAGCATTTCTCTGCTGCAGATGATCAGATCCTGCTCTCAGACCATGCCTCATCTCTTTCTGTTCAGGTAAAAGTTTGATTTCTGGATCTTTCTTCGCAGACATTTTTAATACTAATTCTGTGAAACCTCTACATTTATAAATACGTGCAATGCAGCATAGTCAAAAATCACTAGAGCCAAAAAATCCTTTAACAGTAAAACAAAAAGTTATAGTTACCCCACTGTTGCCAACTTAGCAATTTTATATTTTGTGACTTCAAAAAACAATTGGTATTGAACTAAATGAAGTGAAGTGGTATTGAACTAAGTGAAGTTTTTTAAAGATTGTAGTTGACCAGAAACCAGTCAGTGCACCTCATTCTTTACCAGTACACAATGTGCTGTACTATTAAAGAATCTCTCCCAGTAGTGTTGTACATTTCCCACATTAAACACAGTGATATTGCAGAAACCCTTGTTGCAATATAATGTTGTGCAGCTCTAGCTTCGCCTTTTCCAAGCCAGGGAAAGAGTTTTGACTTCTCTGCCTTTTCACATGCAGGCCTACCTCCGGATGTGTGGTCTGCCAATTCAGGTGGTCTGCAGATACAATGCTGAGTACATGTCACCCTCTGGTCAGTACACCCACCACAGGCGTCCCGCCATTCCAAGCCTACATTCCTGATGTTTGTTCCCTCCGTAGGGAAAATCCCCTTCATCCACGTGGGGAACCAGGTGGTGTCTGAACTGGGACCAATAGTGCAGTTCACTAAAGCCAAGGTGATAAAAATTAGAGGTGTGCCGATCAATCTGCCACCAATCATAATCTGCCGATTTCCGTGAAAAAGTGTCTGATTTGTGATCGTCGATCATTCTCTTGTTGTCAATCACAAAAACCGATCACCTGTATGTCACTTTGTGTGCAGCTTATCTCCTCTTTCCCTCACACTGCAAGCACACAGCAACAAATCCTAAGCAATGTGGTGAGGAACTTCAACGCTCAGCGATAATGGGGAAGCTTTTGTGTTTTGATAGAAAAATAACTCGGGGGTGAAGCATGTCAAAATGTATCAACACAACGAGTCTAATATGACATTTAAAAAACAAACAAACATATTTGATATAGTACGATCAAATATGTTGATCACCAGCATATTTATTAGAACCATGAGACAAAATTATTTCCCCGCCATTGATTAGACCAGAAGCTCTCATCTGCCTCGATAGAGTGCGTTTACTCAGCTTGGTCAGAAACAACCAATTAGAACCAGCATTAATCAGCTAGCCATGCCCTCAGAAAGTTTGAATTTAGTGACTCAGGATTGTTTATTGTGATGCAACCTGCATTTTACTTTAAATGAATGTTTCCTTTTTTATTTGACATTATTTCATGTGAGATGTATTTGACTTGTATATAATTTAGACTGTTAAGAGCCTTACTGTTAAATATTGTTTTACTGATTGCAAGTTTTTCAGTTGTCCCTTTGACTGAATAGCTGCTGTATTGTAACTGCAAGTATTTTGCATGCTTTATGTCTAAATTAGATAATAATAATAATAATAATAATAATAATAATAATAATAATAATAATAATAATAATTAATAATGCATTTTATTTGTAGGCACCTTTCTGGACACCCAAGGTCATCTTGACATAAAAGCAAGCAAATTATAAAATACATACCGGTAATAAAAACAAAAACAAAAAACACAAACAAGATTTATAAGACAGTACAAAGATAATTAAAGGTTAGTTCAAACAAATGGGTTTTGAGTTTGGACTTAAAATATTGCAAAGACTCGATGGTCCGGAGATGAGGTGGGAGTGAGTTCCAGAGTTTGGGAACAGAGCGGCTGAATGCTCTGCTCCCCATAGTGACAAGACGAGCAGCCGCAGTGAGATGGACAGAAGAAGAGGATCTGAGGGAACGGGTGGGTGTGGCAATGTGAAGGAGGTCAGAGAGATGTGAAGGTGTGAGGTTGTAAACTACTTTAAAAGTTAGAAGAAGTATTTTATAGTTGATGCGATATCTGATTGGAAGCCAATGGAGCTGTTGTAAAATAGGTGTGATGTGATGAATTAAGGAGGTCTGTGTAATGATACGAGCAGCTGAATTTTGAACCAATTGTAATTTATACAGAGTTTTCTGTGGCAAACCAAAAAGTAGAGAATTACAATAGTCTAAACGAGATGTGACCAAACTGTGGACCAGAATAGCAGTGGAGTGCAGAGTAAGAGAAGGACGGAGACGGTGAATATTTCGGAGATGAAAATAAGCTGACCGAGTGATATTATTGACATGGGAGGCAAAAGAGAGGGTGCTATTGAGGATGACACCCAGACTCTTAACCTGAGGGGAGGGAAAAATGGAGGAGTCATCAACTGAAATGGAGAAATTATCAAGTTTACTTAGTATTGAATTAGTACCAATTAAGAGAAGTTCAGTTTTACTGGAATTTAATTTGAGGAAGTTAACAGTAAACCATTGTTTTATTTCAAGAAGACAATCAGTGAGGGAGGAAAATGGAAGCATGGAACTAGGTTTGGTTGAAACATAGAGTTGGGTGTCATCCGCGTAGCAGTGAAACTGGATGTTATGTTTGCGAAAAATATTACCAAGGGGGAGGAGGTAAATGATAAACAACAAGGGTCCCAGGACAGAGCCCCGGGGAACACCTGAGGAGACGGTAACTGGGCGAGAAGTAAATGATTTTAACTGAACAAACTGAGAGCGGCCTGAGAGATATCAACGAAACCAGTTGAGACGTGTATTTACAATGCCAAGAGAGGATAATCTGTCAATAAGGATGTTATGTGAAATTGTATCAAAAGCCGCAGTCAGATCAAGGAGAAGGAGTATGGATAATAAACCGGAGTCAGCAGCAAGGAGGAGATAATTTGTAATTTTAAGAAGCGCTGTTTCTGTACTGTGGAGTGGACGGAAGCCAGATTGGAATTGTTCATATAGATTATTGCTGGAAAAATGAGAATGGAGTTGAGCAGCAACTGTCTTTTCTAGAATTTTTTGAAATAAATGGAAAATTTGAGATAGGGCGAAAATTATTGAGTTTATTGGGATCTAAACCATGTTTCTTAAGTATTGGGGTTATTGCTGCAGTTTTGAGAGCCAAGGGAAGATCAGCAGTAGTAAGGGAAGAATACATAATGTTAGTGATGAGAGGGGACAAGAGAGGGGAGGGTGGCTTTAACAAGAACAGTGGGAAGAGGACCTAAATGGCAGATTGAAGATTTTGATTTTTTAATTAATTTGGTGACATCATCAACAGAAGGGAGGCTGAAGACCAAGATTGAATTAGTAGGAACAACTGAAACTGGGACAGATGATATTAAGGCAAGACTGGGTATAAGTTCCTGATGGATAATTTCTATCTTAGAAGTAAAAAATGATACCAAAGTGTTACAAAAATCAGAGGTATACAGGTGAGGAGGAAGGGAATCTAATGGTCTGGTAATGTTTGCAAGTACAGAAAATAAAGTTTTGGAGTTATCCTTGTTAAAACTGATTAAAGTGGAATAATATGTTGATTTGGCTGAAGAAATTGCATCTTTGTATAAAAGAATGTGACTGGAATACATGTCTTTGTGAACAGTAAGACCAGTTTTTTGGTACAGTCTTTCAAGGCGACGTCCTTTTGTTTTTAACTGTCGAAGAGTGGAATTAAACCAAGGTGCAGTAAGAGTAAAAGAAACAGATCTGGTTTTAAGTGGAGCAAGATTGTTCAGGACGCTGTGAAGACTTTTGTTGTAGTGAGCCAATAGCTCATCTGTGGAAGAAAAATTATCAGCAGTAGGTAGTCTTAATAGACAATGTGATAAATTATCCAGGTCAATGTTCTTAATTTTATGGAAGGTTATGTCACGGGGGTTAGATTTAGAAAGTGAAATATTAACTCCAAATGATAAAAAGAAATGATCTGAGAATGGCAGATTCTCAGAAATGATCTGAGAATGGCAGATCATTTCTTTACAGTCAGTGGGTGTAACAGATTAAATCCAATATATTTCCTTTAGTATGCGTGTGAAAAGTTGTGTATTGCTGAAGTCCAAAGCTGTCCAAGCACGATATGAAGTCTTTGGAAAGTGGAGACTCTTGATTATCAATATGAATGTTAAAATCCCCAATGACTGATTACATTTGATGAGATCGTAGAAAGATGCGTGAGGAAGCCAGCAAGCTCAGAAATAAAATCTTTATTATATTTCGGGAGGCGGTACAAGGCGGCAATTATAGTGGGAGTTGGTCCAGACAGTTGACATACAGTTGCTTCAAACGAATGACAGACAGGAACAGTTATAGGTGTAACCCTCCATTTCTTGCGGTAGATTATGGCGGTCCCGCCCCCTAAGCCAGAAACACGAGGTTGAGCAATGTAAACAAACCCTGGAGGAGTAGTGTCGTTAAGAGGAGCAAAGTCGTTTGGTTGTTGCCACGTTTCAGTTAAGCACAGAAAATCTAACTTTCGGTCAGAAATTCTATCCTGCATAAGATATCCCTTTCTCGTGAGTGAGCGGATGTTAAAGAGACTAAAGTTGATCGTTGTGCTATGATTGACACCCAAGTTAGTTGATCTAGCTACGCGGGCTAACACACTGCTCAGCTTTGCGACCAATGTTCCTTTGTGGACGACGAACAGATACATTTATTGAGAGATAAACAAATTATTTTGCCAATAAATTATTTTTATATTTTTCCAGATCACATAGTAGCATTTATGTATACCTAAAGCGAAAAAACAGTTAATCCAGGTGATCATCAGTGATCGACCCTCATTGGTGATTGGTATCAGAATCGTCAGCAAAAAAACTTATTGGAGCATCCCTAGATAAAACCCAAATCTTTCAATGTTTGTGAAGGTCGTTGAGCTTTGGCAGGATGCATCTTCCTCAGGTGACAGGGAGTGATGCGTTTGTGGTTTCCAGGGCCACTCGCTGAGCGACAGCTTGGACGATGTACAGCGAGCTGAGATGAAAGCATACATGGAGCTGGTGTATAACATGCTGCTTACTTCTGAGGTAACGGTCAGACCCACACACTCATGCTTCAGCGCTGCAGCAATTTCTCACCCAGCTTTTGTCTCCTCTCTGCAGCTGTTCGTCCAGTGGTGCGACGACACCACAGCAGGCGAGGTCCGTCTTCCTCCTTCCTCAGATCTTCCAGAGGCATGAATCTCTCTTAACCTTATCCATTTGTGTGCAGATTTCTCGGCCCAGGTACAGCAGCCCGTACTCCTGGCCTCTCGGGAACATCCTGGCTTACCAGAAGCAGTGGGAGGTGCGCAGGAAGATGAACGCCATCGGCTGGGGAAGGAAGACGCTGGAGCAGGTTCAGACGGGCTGAAGCCTGATCAGATTTCAATATGTTTTTAACATTTTTACGTCCACCAAAGGCACAACATATTGGAGGACAAGAGACAAGAATGAGGGTTCAAAAAAAACTTATTCTTAAATTTTCTTGAACTTTCGTTTTTGGTTCAGCTGCTTTTGATTTTCTGTGAAGAAAAAGGAGAGTTAAATGTCCTCAGTTTCCCGTGTCCAAATTAAAAAACAACACAAAAAAACCCTCAAAAGTATTAACAGAAAGTTGGACCTGGTCAGCCAATCAAACAGAACAAAACGGTACAGCAAGGGGCCAACACTATACAGGGCCGTCGAATACTGTAATCCTTATTAGCTTGCAGGGGCGGATCTACTGGAGTGGCATGGTGTGGCAGTTGCCACTCCAAATGAGAGCCTTGCCACCCCTATTGCTACCCCAGCTGGCGACTATGAATTCAATAAATAGTTATGGGAAATCGGACAATAAGCGCATGAATCTCTTTTTTCCCGACAACAATGAATGCAAAACAATGTAACACCTACTGCTGAGTAGCGGAAAGTGCGAGAGAAGGACAGAGCGCGAGGCAGCAGAATGGACCTTACCACAGGGGCCGCAAACACAAGCTTCAGTAGTAAACACATGCTAATGTACATTGTGGACTAGCAGACCGGCAGAAAGTTTTTGCGTCAGGACTCGAAAAAGAATGGTTCTCCACTGTCAGTGGGGTATCTGCACAGGCGATGTCAGGTATCCTGATCGTATTTGTGGAACTAAAATTCACAGATTTCCAAAATCTGAAACGGAATGGCTTGCTTGGATTAAAGCTTATGCTTTAATCGACCGCATTTGCAGCTCAACCGTTGTAGGATCAATAAGAACAAAGGAGTGTCTGCTGGTGTAAGAATTATTGCTTTGCTTTCTTTGTGTTTAGTGAATGAAAAAAATAAATAATAAACACATCCATTATGAAAACCTTTTAGCCAAGTACAGCATAATGGCAGTACCGATACAACTTCTACACCTTGAAGCCTGTCTGTTACAGTCTTACGTTAATATGCAATGTGTACCGCATCTGACATACATTAAAGATTTTATTTTACCTGAAAAGGCTTTTTACTAAACTGTAATCGTGTTAGCCACACTAATCGTGTTAGCCTCCGAGTGCCTTGTATCAGGCCTAGGCACATACGAACATTTGCCAACAGAAATCACCCTCAAAACCATGAATGCCCGACTTACCCAGCCTTGCAAGAACAATAGGCGTCAGTGATCTTGTCCACAGCTATATTTATGCTGAGGGTCTGAGGATTTGCTGTGTTCCTCATCGACCGGTAGCATTTAGCTGTGACGACAATCTTGGAGGCATCGCGTGGCTCAAACACCTTGATGTCATCCAGAAAACAGGGGAACCAACAAGTTCATGTCATCTTTTCTGATGACATGAACTTGTTGGTTCCCCTGTCCATTGTCGTGGCTGATATTGTTTGAAAATCCGGCAGAAATGCTACACTAATCGACTCAGAAATACTCTGCAGCCAAAATGAAATTACACATAGAAACTAAGCACTGCGAGATTTTGTTTGTGAGACATGCAGTCACTTGAGACTTTCGAGGGCCGTTTCTGGGCGGAGCTTGGTAAGGTCCATTGATATGGATGGATATAAATTACTGGACTGGATTTACGTGACTTATCGTGCGCCACACATGCGCCATTGCTGTCCATTGAGGCAACATCATGGGTGGTCAGGAAAATACCACAGTCACGCAAAGAATCTGAAAAATGGACGCAATATTTAGCGGTCAATTCAACCCTATGAATTAGGTAACAAGGGGCTTCAGATTTAACAGGTGAGAAAAAAGTTTTAACTTAAGAAAACATGAGGAAAAAGTTTTATCTTAAAGAAAACATTGAAAAAGTGAGCAGTGGGTCAGTTATGTTAGCCTAACTGTTGCTAGCCTTCTATTGACTTTGATAACCTAACATGTACTGCGCAGTTCGGTGTGTTTTGGTTCCGTTAGCACTAAAACAGGTCAACCTGCCCACCAAGTCATCAGTAGAGCAGCTGTTTAAAATCAACTAATCAACCACCGCGGTGCTCAGGCGAAAACGTATTAATAATGACAATATAGACATCAAGCCTAATAGCATAATGCAACAGACTGAATGTTTTGTTTAGGTGTTTTTGCTACTTTTTTGTGTGGGAAATATTTGTTTTTTGGTGTTGATTCCCCTGATCGCTAATCTCTGCTGTAACTGCTCGTTGAGCTGTTGTCTGTCGGTTGCCATGGCAACGGGTCACTGAGCCGACACACAAAGCGAGAGAAGGCAGAATAGAAGTGGTGTTTGGTTCTTCTCCTGTTTATCAGCTTTATTGTGGTGCACTGCAGTCGCTGCAATTTCTAAAAGTTAAACAAGTGACAAAAACTGAACTAATCATCAAATTACGACTCCTACAGCATATTTAAAATAAAACGATTGACCAATATGAGAGAAATTCGCCCCTTCTTGCATCTTGACAGAACTAACAGAAACAAAATTGTTTATAGATTTGTATCACGGAGAATTTTTCAGTTTTCTCCTCTTTATTTTAAGTCGTATAGATATATCTGATAACAAATGATGGTGCTATGAATATTTTTGTGACAGATTTCTGCTCGTCCTGCATTGGGATAAAATGGTTTTCTGGACATAACTCAATGAATCACATAGCGACTAATAGGCGCTGTCCAATCCAGTAATACATATCAATTAGCAGGAGTATGAAAGACATAAAAACAATTTACTATACTATATTAAGAAATTATATTTAATCCTCAGTGCTACATGAAGCTCATTTTGAAACAATGCAAGTTAAAAACAATATTTTGCAACAAGTAAATTAAGTCCAATGTTAGGTCTCTGTGTAAGCTAAACGTGAGAATGAGACGTTTTTTATATATATATATATATATATATATATATATATATATATATATATATTTATTTTCTTTTTTTTTCAGGTGCTGCCACCCCTGAAAAAAATCCTGCCCCCGTCTTGCCACCCCATAAATATTTTTCTAGATCCTGTAAGCTTGTATTGAAGCAGAAAGTACTGCGGCCACCGTAAAAAAGGCTTACAGTATTGAGTTATGCCGTATGAACTGATTAGTAGATTATTGCGAGGGAACGCAAAACCTTTTGCGAGGGAACACAAAAGAAAAAAAAATCCCCATGTTCCCTGGAGGGCTCCGTAGTATTTTGTGTGCGGAGGAGCACACAGCAGAGAACAGACTCGAGGTGAGGCAGGCAGTTCTCTTGCCTCATGGCAGGGGGCGCTCATGATCTCAGATATTGTGGCTCCACAACTACAGAGTAAGACACGGTGAGCTAGCCATGGAGCTGGCCATACAGTAAAGTACAGCAATACATTTGTTTTCTCCTCTTTTCCGACATCAACAAGAAGGACTACATTTCTAAACTTAAACAGTTTTCTAAAGTGGATTTTCAATTGAAGTAGGAGATAATAACTAAAGGAAGACCAACACCGGAGCTGAAAGTTTTGCTTCGAGACAGTTTGACGATTCTTGGAGTAGAAAAGACATGCCGAGGATAGACTTGGCTTTGGACAAACAGAAATTTTTGTGCAGAATTAGCGGTGCATGGATTTCGTTGATAAGTAAAGGTAAGACAGAAACAGGATGTTTTTGTTCAGTTTTTTTAATGAAATGTGCATTTTGTGGGCTACAGTTTGTATGTCTAAATAATTTAGTAAAGTAGAAGCGGTA
This sequence comes from Poecilia reticulata, assembly GCF_904066995.2. Taxonomy (NCBI): domain Eukaryota; kingdom Metazoa; phylum Chordata; class Actinopteri; order Cyprinodontiformes; family Poeciliidae; genus Poecilia; species Poecilia reticulata. The sequence continues at coordinate 4,681,382 of NC_088844.1, read as the reverse complement.
GCTAATCTACCACAGCAATTATTTGTTAATAAAACATTAAGCCTAAAACGTACTGCAACAACATACTGAATGTTCTGTTCTGTGTGCAAAATTCTTGAATGTTTTTCTGGTGTTAAATCCTAAAACATGAAGTGGCATTGTTGTCAGTTGCTATGGCAACGAGTCTGCGCGTAGCTTGGCGAATGCCTCTTTCCCTTTGCTGTGGATAGCACGAAATTAATACCTAAATTTCTAAGTTTCACTGAGTTAACGCGGCTATGGATGACATGTAAGTGATTAGTCTTTTTGCCCCCCAGCGTTGTATGCCTGCGCAAAATTTCTGTACTTCCAATAACATGCATAGTGTATAAGTCGTAAGTCAGTGCCTCACCAGCAATGAACCTCACCGCACGTCACTGAAAAGACGTCACCTTCAGGTTCAGCACTGGAGAGTTCCTCCCGTGCGTCCACACCTGCCCCGACGCAGGTTAAGTGACGCAGCTCGTTCACTGGAAACACAACTGACAGATTTATTCAGAGTGGGCGCACACTCGATATAAGGCTTCAGCATATATGCTGCGGCCTGGCAAGCTGTTTTTAAAGTCTTCCATTACAATGAACTGCTTAAGTTGTGCAAAGTCGGCAACATTTTTAGCAGCGCACCAACGATCAAAGAAAATTTCTTTATCTCTGACAAAATCCACAGAAGTTTGATTATAGTGTTTTTTTAATTTGTGAAATTTTTGGCGATAAGCTTCAGGTACTTTTTCATACACCTGCAAAATAACTTTGCAGGTGACTTTTTAACTTTTTCAAAATCAAGGCTATCAGCCACAGACAGGGATGCATATGCCTCTTGCGCTTTGCCACTTAATGTACACTGCAACAACAAAGTCCACACATTTTTAGACCATTTAAGCGTAAGTGCCACTCGCTCAAACTACGTGAAATGTTTTTCAACATTCCGCTCATTTAAATGGAGGAACCAAGCGAACATTTTTACTAACATCAAAATCATTTGTTTGGGATTGCGAAGACCCAGCACCAAGCTCGAGTTCTTTCAAATGCAGTTCAGCTTGTATCTCCAGTTTTCCTTGTTCAAAATACAGCTCCTTCTCTCTCAAAGCAAGCCGTCCTAATTTTTCAAACGAACCGGTTCATCCAGCATCCAAGCTTTTGATGGAGACCCAGCAGGACTTTTTGGTAAAATTGTAGCAGGAAAAATCCCAACCTGAACTAGTGCTGCTCAGCTTCAAATGTTCCCCTTTTAGCACGTTTATTTGCTGTAACCTTGAAATGCTGGGCTACTAACAGCATTTGCCCAAAGACCCCAATGTGGGCTTTTTAACAAACTCCTCCAGATCAAACTCCATGTCTAGACTGCAGAAACAAGCCACACTTTATCAGAAAAGCCCATGCACACACAAAGCCACAAAAACACCACGCCCAAATATCCTATTTAACCACCGCAATGCGCGCCAGCTGTGCCAAAATGCACAGAAGAACCAGCATAATAAAAAAAACAACCTCAGGACACGACTAATTTCTAAAGGTGAACTTTGTTAAACGAGCCCCCACAAATATGTTACATATTATTTGTTACAGTATTATTCTTAAATTTTCTTGAACTTTCATTTTTGGTTCATTTTCTGTGAAGAAAAAGGAGAGTTAAATGTCCTCGGTTTCCCGTGTCCAAATAATAATAAAAAAACCCTCAAAAGTATTAAGAGAAAGTTGGACCTGGGGAGCCAATCAAACAGAACAAAACGGTACAGCAGGGGGCCAACGCTATACAGGGCCGTCGAAGCTCCTACTATTACCGGACTAAAGAAAAAAGAACGTAGTGCAAAAGAAAAATTGAAAATAGGACAACCGGTCCCACAAGGCCAAAATCACCACATAAACACAAACAAATAGAGGCTAACAACAATACCGCATGGCAGGCTGGAGACGTCAGCTGCGGCCTACAGCAACTGGACGTGTGCGCACCGCGTCAAGACACATTCCCGGTGGTGGTGGAGCAAGCGGAAGCGAGTGGAAGGGTGTCTCTTTAACATGTCGAAACCCAGCCTATTTATAGGCGGACCAACAGCGCTACAAATTAACGCAATCAAATTAATTACCAAAAATAAGAAATTGTCCAAACTCCAACATATATTAACAAAAGGTCATTCAACTAAGAGTCTATAAAAAACAATCAAGAAAAAATAGACCAAAATTGTCATTATGTGCCTGAAGCACATAACATGAAGCTCAGTTCTTTATTGAAGCTAACCTGCTTCATAGTGACTTTATGCATCCTGTAATGTTTGGCTTATAATAACTGCTGTCTGCATCTCATCACATTACAGCAGCAATCTGCCAGGCTACAGTACAGCCAGACTGATCGTGTCTGAGGTTCAGTGTAGGCCTGTCAACGATAAACAGTAATATTGCTGTTTGAGAACTTTTTCAGGTAGCATAAATTCTGATGAACATTTAACACTGGAACTGGAAGACATTTTAAATATAAGTAAATAAAACAACAGAAACAATAAATAAAGTAAAATTGTCCTTTTAAAAAAAAAGAGGTCTAAACACCAGACTGAAGAGCACTTTCCATAGAAAGAGAAAATCAATAAATCATGCAAATGGAAATGATTGAGCTCATTTTAATCTACCATGTGATTCATTGATTTATTGCTTTCTGCAACAGGCCAAGCTCTGGTGAACCAGCACCTAGTATTGTCACAGAATATAGACCTACAAAAACCAGATGGAAAATTTGTGGGAAAACTTAGAAACTGTTCACAGCGGCTCCATTAAATCTGACTGAGTTATGGGTGAAAAGTTGCTAGAGACACTTTTGGTCTATCAGACTAAACTGGAATAAAATCCATCAAACTTTGGTTGTGATGCGAGAGAAAATGTGAAAAAGTTAGACGTGTGAACACTTCTGTCACGGAAAATATCTACCTGAAAATCAGACATCTGCTGTTTCTATGTGTTTTAGGTCTATGAAGATGTGAACCAGTGCTGTCAGGCTCTGTCTCAGAGACTGGGCACTCAGCCTTATTTCTTCAACAAACAGTAGGTATCAGTCTGTTGACCACAAACATGTTTGAGCACCACCTGGTGGATACATCTGCGCAAGCTTGCTCCATTGAAAATTGTTCATTGTTCATTGATCTTTAAAATCCATAATATTAAACTTGAGAAAGCATCAAAAATAAGTTGGCAAAATTTATTAGTGAAACTATTTGAAAGTAACTTTGTTGTTGTTCCATCTTTTTTGTATTTGTTTCCCTGACAGGAGCATCAGCAATATGTAACATTTAAATGATTGAAATTACCGAAACACCAACACAAAGGATCATACAACTATGAAGTGCATTATAAATGATAGGTTTTACCTTCATTTTTTATAAATAAAAATGTGAAAGCAGATTTTCCTGACTGAGGTTCTGGTAGGGCTAAAGTTGAGCCATTCACTCTTTCAATTTAAAGCAACTGGTTTCATTGGGCTTGAATATGTACATAATATGGGGGTGACTGTGGCTGTGTGGGTAGAATAGTCGTCTTGTGATTGGAAGGTTGTAGGTCCAATTCCAGCTTCCTCCTACATGTTGATGTGCCCTTGGGCAAGGCACCTAACCCCAAATTGCCCACTGATCTGCAGATCAGCGTTTGTGTGTGTGTTTGAGTGTGCAAATGGGTGAATGTGACTCCAGTGTAAAGCGCTTTCAGTGGTCAATATGACTGGAAAAGCGCTATATAAGTTCAGTCCATTTACCATGCTGCACTTTTCAGATTTTATTATGAACCACTTCCCCCAGTGTATTATAAGCCTGGCGGCCCACCATGCTTTACTAGCCCCGGCTAAACGTTGCTTGTTTTTATTTTAAGGAAAATGATAATAAAAAATAAAAATCATTTAATTGTTTTTTTTTTTTTAAATCAAGCCAGATTGCAAGCTTCTCTGTTGCTCTGAGCGTTTCACTGGCTGAGCATATTTATTCCTAAAATATAGGTTTATTAAAGATAGGTTTATACTTTATGCATTTAAAGCGGGCAGAGCGAACTAATCACACAGAAGCCTCTGCGCGTTACCTGGCTGTCACTGATTTATTTCTTTAGTTTACCTCAACATGTACATAATCGCACGCCTCCTTTGACTCAAACTGGACACTGGGTGACATGTATGGATATTTACATCAACTCCCTGTGACGAATTATGTCTTTTTGCAGAACTCTGCATCAAAGTAAGAGTTTAAAACCCACCACGTCAGCTGTGGTTGCGCAGCTCTATGTGAACCGCAGGTATAACTTGCTTTCAAAGGAGCTTGTTGAGGGAGCGGTGAAATATAACAAAGAATTATGCGGCTTTTACATCTCAACACGCTGCCCAACCTTTTTTCCCTGTCTTCCCTATAAAATTTATATATGTTGTCCCGGTTGGCCGGAGCGTTAGTGATTAACGAACCAGCGCTAACCTCATCATGCAGATTCAGCCCGGTGAGGAATTTTCGCGCTCGACTCGTGACGCATTACGTTGGTTTTATATTATTTTATTATTATTTCTATTATTATATTTCAGGTTACATGAAGCATGAAACCGTATCAAATGCTTTGTCCACTTAGCCAAAGTTGATGCGTGTGCATCAACTTTGGCTAAGTTTTAAGGGACAAGATCTGAGTTTCTCAGATCTGAGAAACTCGTCCCTTAAAACTCAAGCAACCAAAACAGTTTTTGTGGCGCTTATTAAAAACTCAACAGACAAAATGGAAGTGTTACTAAGCTGTATGAGGCCTGGAGCAGTATTTGACTTAGCGGCCCCTCTTGCTGCTAAAAACATCAGCACCTCTAACAGCTTCTGTGTTAGATTTAGTGAAATCTGAGAGAGGGGTAGTAGTCGAATTTGCCAACCTAAAACGTATTAAGTTATAATTGCAGTTTTACTAATTTGTATTTGTGAACAGAGTTCAAACTCAAAGATTAAACTCAACATCAGATTGTTGCTATGATAACAAAACAATCTATGTTCTCTGAACCTTTACAAAATAAACTTGCCAGCTCCTTAAAATCTTACATTTAAATGTTAAACAATTTAAATTATTTGCTGAAACCATTTAAAATCCAATTTAGCAGCATTGATAATCTCAATAAACAAATGTTACATTTATATATCTGTGGTCTGTGTTAAAATATTAGCATTTATGGGGCCATGAAGCCACATAAATGGGGCCTTATGGAGCTGCTGACTTAATTTTTATTAAACAGAAGTGCAAATAACTGATATTAATTTTAGCTGTATTTTTTTTTTTTGATTTGTTGTTTTTAAGATTCTATAGTTGTGGGTTTAAATAGAGTTTCACTCACGATATTTTCCCATAACATCTAATTATTACCCAGTAATATTTTTACATTTCCTGTCAACATCATAGGCATGAATATGTAGAGGTCTCATGGAGCGGGTCGTCCCGTTGCTGCAATACGTCACAGCGTCCGCTATATTGAATGTAGCCTATGTGCCAGTAAGCTAATTCAAGTAAATGGACCAAACTTCACTAAGTGCCATTCTACAAAGTATTTTAAGTTAATACCTGTCATTGACACATTTTCTCAAACACTAATATATTTGGTAATCAACGAAAGCACTTAAGACAGCATTTCTAACTTTTGATGTGATTATTTAATTGTTCTGAGGGATTTCTGAATAAAGAGCACAATGTTTTTATTTGATAGAAATGATTCTGATAAATAGTTTTTACATTGACATTGATGAACAGACACATAATTTTACAGTGTTTTATTCAAGAACATATTTACATGATTTCACAATTTAATGTACATTTAACGTTTCAAGAGAAAAAAAATGTCTTTTTTTGATGTTTTATTGTAAAAACAATAAACTTTGATAAATCAGTCATTGTAAAACATTAGCTACATATCGTCTTACTTTTTTCCGGAAAAAAAAAATTACAGTATGTCAACTCTGCTATTGACAGCAAAGAGTGAAAATAATCCTAACAGACTAAAAAAAAAATCATTACATAAGCTGTATTAATACACTAATACTTCAGATTCAGATTGAGATATTTAAACATTCACAAAAAGTGAAGGAATACATTTATTTATTATACTGGGAACGCTGCCACAAGCAGGGTTTCAGTCTGCTGGTCAAAATGGGAGAAGTCCAGTGACTTCTGAGACATCCTGGTACACGTCTCAGAAGTATTTTAAGTTGATACCTGTCACCGACAGGTATCAACTTAAATTATCATTGGCTTTTATCCTAAAGCCAAGGATAAAAGAGAAATTATCCAAAAGTGTAATAGAAAATACATATCTAAATCTTTCACATTCAGAAAAAAGACATTTTCAGCATGTTGGAGGTCTGACTCATAGCATGTTTATAGCATAGCTAAATACCGGCATTGTGAAGCTGATCTGTGAAACAGAAGACTGAAGAACAGCAGCTCCAGCGCTGACCCTGACTGACCTTTCCTCACAAAACCCCCTGGTCTTTAATGCACTTCCCCTCTTACAGCGGTTTCTCATCAGCTCTCTCATTAGAAAACAGTATGAAAACGTTAACAATCAGTGGTTACTTCAGTGGTTACAGGAAATATTTCTCTGTTGTTAAGATGCAAGTTTCTGGCTGCAAAGTCAAGTAATTCTGCTCAAAAAAATTATGTTATTTTTTCATCCTTACCTGTGAAAGGTAATGCCAATGAATCCAGTTTGTATTGTAAAACGGTTGAAAAAAGTCCACACAGCACATGACTTAGGGAGCTCCAATCGCTCTACTGCCACATACAAGATGATGGCGACATAACGTAGGACTCAGCGCTCAATGAGGCATCTATGTATTCATGTCTATGGTCAACATAACATCTTTTAATACAAAAACACTGTGGACCACCAATGGAGGTGGACCGCCTCCGTGCCCCGACCACCGGGCTTAGCAAATTCTCTGGGGGAAACCCTGCACTTATTGTGGGTCTGTCACAAAAATCCCAATAAGATAAATTCTAGATCTGTGCAGTCATGTTGGAGCTTTTCTCTTATGGTTTATCTGATTTGCAGATAGAAGGATTTTTGCTCCTTTTTTACTTTTGGACCCTTATGGTATGCAACCATGACAACAGGCTGTTTCTTTTTTATTTAGCAGTTGATTAGCATCCTCAAAGCATCTCTCCCATCTAACAGAGTGGATATCCCCAACAATGAGGCAGAGAGAAGAGAAGTGGGAAAAACAAAGGAGGCCGATTAGCAGCACTTGCTAACTACTGTTGCGATCATTCAGGACAAGTTACTGTGAAATATCTTCTGTGCTGCCTGTTTGTTTATTTTAGCTGTTAGCTAAAGAAGCTAATGACAGCATCAGTAGCTGCATTTCCATTACAAACTTGATTGATATTCTGATAATGTGGAAAAAAATGCTATTTCACAAAATTGGTGTTTCTATTAAATAAACTCAATTAAAAATCACACATGAATAAGTTTGTTTGCACCAAGCCGTCATCCTACCACTTCCTGTCGTCTGCTTCATCAGTAGTAACGGTCTGCGGTTTGATCATGCAAGTCAGGGGTGCCCAAAGTCGGTCCTCGAGAGCCGGCATCCTGCATGTTTTAGTTCTTTAGTTGTAACAACCTCCTCAGCAAGTCAGTGCTCTGTTTAGGCCTTCTGATGAGCCATCATTTGATGCAGGTGTGTAAAACCAGGGAGAAAACTAAAACATGCAGGACGCCGGCCCTCGAGGACCGACTTTGGGCACCCCTGATGTAAGTCCTGTTGTGAAAAAAGTGTTTCTATTGCAGTTTTGCGTGAAATACAGAAAATACATCCAGAAAACCACTTCCTAGTGCAAAAACGTTTTATTAGAAAAAATGCAATTTATTGAAAATTGATTGAATTTTATTTATTAATTCCAAATTCTGTAATTTTAGTCAAATAATGTTTTCAGTCAGAGGATCCTTTCCTGCTCAATGATGATTTTTGAAGATACTGAGACAACTTTTAATTGACATCAATAAAGCATTTTTGAACTAAACTGAAGAAAGCAGAGTTGGGATGTTAAAATGTAAATGAACAAAACTAAATCAGGAATGTGAATTCCTGATTTGCCATGCCGCTTTGATTAAGCAGCTTTGCTGTGTACTGCAGGGCGACGGAGCTGGACGCGCTGGTGTTTGGCCACCTCTTCACCATCCTCACCACCAGACTCACCAGCACTGAGCTGGCAGAGCGGGTCAAGAGCTACAGCAACCTGCTGTCCTTCTGCAGGCGCATCGAGCAGACCTACTTCGAAGACAAAAAGCTTATGAAGGACTGAACAAACACCGCTCTCTCTGATGACTCGTCTTGTACATTCTGCGTCTCCTCTCATTCCTTGCGCCGTAGCAACTGCCACGCCAATGTCTGTGCTGCTCACTTCTCCTCTTAGGTCCACGCTTGTACATTTGATTTTTTTTTTTTTTTTGAGTATTTCCAGTTGCACACTTTAACCAGCAGGATTACAGGATTACCGAGTTTCAGAGGGAAGAACTCCACTTGACGCCAGAGGTCAAATCAGGTCGAGTTTATTTTCTTCTCAGGCAGTTTTTGAGCTGCTGCTGTACAAAATCACAGGAACATACTGATGAAGGACCTCCCCATTGTTTTGCTTGTGTTGATGTAAAGTGCCTACATAAGACAGTCAGCTAAGTAGTTTTATCTTCGTTCCCAATAAAAGCCGAGTGTGAACCTTGAATCTTATTGGTTGAAGTTCTTCCTCGTCGTTTCATAGAAGTAACCCTTACGGACTCTGTCTGTTTCTGAGCTTCTGGAAGCAGTTGCTACACTTGAATGTGTTCCTGCCTTCAGGCTGCCTGAAGCTCATTGGTAAGGTCCCATTGCTTCCAGCCGCCCCACAGTTCACCGTCTTTCACATTTCCTGTGAGGTCACCGGTTTGACCTCCGAACATCCAGGACATGATGAATGATGAGCCACGCTGACCAAACGCAGCACAACTGGAGGTCAGTAGAGACACATCAACCAGACCGTCTCTCTTCATAGAAGTAACCAACCACATAGCTGCAGTAACAGCTTTCAAAACACTTCCTTTTTCTGTTTTAATGTGACAAACACAGCATGCCGTTGTAAATGTTTCACATCTGCTTGAAACCTGGATAATTTAATGAGCTTCATTGAGGTTATCTGGCAAGACTTAGAAACTGCTCTGCGGAGGAAAAAATATCTTAATCCAATATGAAAAAAATCTGCCTACATAGATCTGCAAACATGGTAGAGTCATACTACTGTTGGACTTCATTCATTTTTGTCTCTGTGCTCCACCAGGTCCATTAAACAGTTTCAGGACCTGACCAGAACTCCTCAGTGTAAATTACCTTGATATATATAGGTCTATTCAGGGGTCCTGGAGAGGAGGGTCCATCAAATAGTCGAACCTCGGATTCAGGAAGAACAGTGTGGTTTTCGTCATGGTCGTGTAGAACACTGGACCAGCTCTACACCCTCAGCGGGGTCCTGGATATATAGAGTCTCTGGCTCGGACTCTCCAATGTCTATGCTGCCCTCACAATGGGTCGCTCTTGCAAAGCTACACAACTACCTAACACCTCAGTTGAAAATAATCCATAATCCAGTCCTTGATCGTTTTTTTGTTTTATTTTGCAACTCTTTTCTGGTTTGTTTTGTAAAAAAGTAAGAAATCACAAAAGTATATATCGACCACATACAAAATAATGAAAACAACTAGACTACAGCAAACAAACAACTCCCAATTATTACTAATTAGCCAACGATGGAGCTTTGAATTTTAGTTGGGGAACATAGAACTTTTCTTATAAAATATTACCCAATACTGAAATAATTAATAAAATGAACTTACAGACAAATGGTGTCCAATGGACAAACGTGTCTGAAAGACAGTCGATGACACCATGTGGACCAAATTAAATATGTGAATAATGTCCACTAGGTGTCAGCAAGGCTCTATAGCAGTTTTTCTCAACCTTTTTTGGGCCAGCGCCCCCTCAGCCTTTATCCAGGTACTTCACCGCCCCCCACCAAAGAATTTGCAGGCTACTTTGCACGGGCCATTATTTTATTATTAATAATAAAATAATGAGTTTTATTATTAATAATAAAATAATGTAATAATACATCTATTGTAGATGTTTTGATTTTTATGCTTGTTTCTGTATTTATCATCAAAAATAATTTCCCAGAGAACAAAAAAGTCATGGGAATAGAAATTATTTTCACAGGTGTCTACGAAAAATGCAACGAATGAACATTCAAGTTAAAATCGGTAGGCCTAACAGCAGCCAATCAGAGTGGAAAAAATATTCTTGTTCTTTGCCATTTTCTAGTTGTTAAATATTCCACAAAATGATCAGATAAAATATGTACAACATGCCAGTTTAAACTGAACTATTTGCAAAACGACTGAGGTCTGCAACATTAAAACATGGATAGAACTGTAACTACATTAATCATAGCTCTTCTTCTCTTCAGTGTTTGTCAGTTTCTGGTGGTGCAACTCTGTGTTGCCTTCAGGAGAATGGGACATCAGAGTATCATCCAAAAAATTTCACCCACATGGCATTTATTGTTCAAACCAGAGCTTTCAGTGGAAAAACAACAGTTCCAGGTCATTTTAATGCCTTACAAATATGGGACATAAGCATGAATTATATCTTTATATAGACCTGTCTATTGATTTATAGATTAATAGTTTTACTGGACAGAAATTACAAAGAAAAAATCTGGTTCTTAATAAAATCCTAATGAGTCAAATTGAAAGTGTCATGGAGTCATTAGCCTCGTGATATTACACTGACATGAAAAATAATATTGAAGAAATAAATATATCAAATCTAATTAAAAACATAAATAAGTGATCAGTTATTTACTGTTATGTTCTGTAAGGTATGTTTATTCTCAGTACTGGATATGGTTTCAACAAACCCATGACATTTCAACAATATTATTTTGCCTTTTATCTGGAAATAGTGTCTGTTTATTTTTGCCATATACTCCTCTGTATTAATTATTGCTCGAAAGGTCTTGCCATACCAGTTTATTCCTCTGTATTTACTTTAGTTTCTTAGTTTATTCTTGCATTTAGTTCTTCATTCATTTCCATTTAGTTTCTTTTGATTAGTATTATCCTCTCCTAGTTTATTGCTATGTCCACTTTGGTTTCTTTCCTGTTACTAGATTTATTTTATCATTTATTGACGCTCACCATCAGTAATTTTCACTCATCATCACATAATCGTCATGATGTGTTTTACATCATGTGTTGATTTTCTCATCTGTTCAGCATCGGATTATCTGTTTTTATGTCACATGTATTATAAATATTATATATATATGTTTAATTATATATATATATATATATATATATATATATATATATATATATATATATATATAAACAGGGCAATGCATTTTAATGCTCAATATTACCCAGTCGCTCTGCTCCCCAACTATGGAACTCATTACCACCATACCTTAGAAACATAAAGTCATTATCAAATTTTAAAACCGAACTCAAAACACACCTTTTTAGATCTGCCTTTTCCACATGACACAATTGGTTTGCCTGATTTTACATAGTCTTTATATAGATACATTGTTTTGTTTTATTTATTTTTATCTACTTTTACTTGTTACATTTTATTTGTTTCTGTCACAGTTTTTTTTTACTATTGTACGGTGTCCTTGAGTGCCAGAAAGGCGCCTTTGAAATAAAATGTATTATTATTATTATTATTTATTATTATCAATTACCCTTGTTTTACAGTGGGGGAACCCTATCTGATGGCCATATTTCACCCATCAGATACCGTACCCGCTATGTTAAAATCACCCATCAGATACCGTTCCCCTTGTTTTACAGTGGGGGAACAGTATCTGATGGGCGAAATACAGTGGTGGAGAAAGTACTCAAAAAATTTACTTAAGTAAAAGTACAAATACACAGACAAAAATTTACTTAAGTAAAAGTCAAAGTACCACATTAACATTTTACTTAAGTAAAAGTAAAAAAGTCCTGGCTTTTAAAAATACTTAAGTATTAAAAGTAAAAGTACTTGCTGAATGCATCACCTAATCGCTAATATCATTAAGTGTACCAATCGTATTTAATTTTAATACATCAGAAATGTGCCATTTTAATGAACAATGCCACAGATAAAGCATGTTTTTGTTGTGTTTACTCTGTAACATAGTTTCGACTTAGATATGTGATTCTATGCATCATAATTTCAGGGATGGAAACATCTGGTCTCCTGTCCTAACATAACATGAACTTAACTTTTTTTGCCACACATTTATTTTGAAAGAAATCCAACTGGCAGAGGAGGACATGGAACCAAGGAGCCACGTAGCAGAGTTGTAGTCTAGACCACCAAACCCAAGACCAAATCAAAACCAGCACCCCATGCTACATGACAATAAAATTAAGTGCACCTATCAAAATTGCTTCTCAAATTGATCTGAAAGATCCACATTCCCATAAAAACACCTAGATATTAAATACTTAGAGCTGAAATAAATTTAACCAGTGACAATTCAAACTCTTCTTCATTCTGTTTTGCTTTCATCTCTGTGCCACAATACACAGAGGTCTCCTGCCATCCCTAAAAAAATAACACCCTGGGCGGTTGCCCATATTGCCAATGTCAGAAATAATAATTGTCTGCACCATTAAACATAGCAATTAACAACGCTCAACTATGAACACTGTCCAAGGCCCAATAAGCAAGAAGTAACCAAGCTGTAGGAGCACCGTGACTGTTCTCACCCTCCCTCCTGCTGCAATGTCTTCCACTATGACAGGTGACGAAAACAAAGAGCAATGAGCATCCTCTGCGTTCTTACGTTCTTGTTTTATTTATTCACCAATTAAATATAAAGATATTTTAATGAAATAAAATAGCTACTGCAGTGTACGCAGAGTATTACAAGAACAAAGAACGGCTCTCAGTGAGGCTTCAGTACTATAGGACTTGGTCAAGATCCGTCCAGAAGAATCGGATCGTCCATGAATGTTATATTACTATATTGCACTTTGGTCACAGCGTTGTCCCATATATGCAACACCTCAGTCAACACCTCCACACAGTAATTCAGCGCATGAGTGGCAACCTTTTTTCATCGCAGATGCAACATGTGTCTCAGTCAGTACAGCTAGCTGTGCTAGCATCACGTCCACGGAGCTTACCTTTCTTTAAGCTTTACTTCCAAGTGAAGTTAAAAATTGGACGAAGTCCCCACTATCTGTGAAAGCGAAGCGCTGCTGATTTTACATGTCGCCATATCTTATGATTTATGCAGTGCTATTATATTACTGACGCTCAGAGGAAACCACTGCGCATGTATTGGAGCTCCGCGTGCGAGTAAAGGTGGAGCCGATGGATGACAACAGACACAAAGTCACGTTATTGCTTGGATTTTACGGCGCCACCTTAAATCCCTGAACTTCACATTTTAACGGAAAAAAAGAGCAACGCGACTTGGATGTAACGAGTAACGCGACAGTTTTGTAGAAATGTAGTGAAGTAGAAAGTACAGATACTTACTGTAAAATGTAGTGGAGTAAAAGTAGAAAGTACCCATTATTAAATCTACTTAAATAGAAACTGGTTTAGTCTCAATGTAAAACATGTTTTTAGCATCCGATTTAGCACAGTACAGAACAATCCAGAGGATTTAAATGGTCTGGCAGTCACTATTCCAGCAGGTGATCAACAAGTGATTCTTTTCGTAGCTTAAGTTTTAGATTTTTCTTAGTTGTTTCAACTTCAGGATATTTCTGGTCTACTTGCTTCACCGCTATCAACCGATCTGTCCCATATTCTGATGTGTCCTGTTCAAGTCCCATTGGCCGCTTCTCAGTTCTTATCTCAAGATCTCCTGAAATCAGCAGATTATTTCCCAGACCATCCTGCCACTTTCAGGTTACACAGTTAGTTCTCTTGCTTACCCTGGTCCCACACTCAAATGTGCTCATTCCAGTCTCACTTCTAGGCCAATAGACATTAGACACTTACCAGTCATTCTCGTGGGTCTGTTGCTACGGCAATCAGCACTTGCAGGTATCCTAAAGCTCACAGCCCCATCTAGAGTCTGAACTCCCAACCCCACTGCCGGGTCCAGCGGAGTTCAATCGCATGGCAAGTCTCAACACGTCAAAGCTTTTCGACGAGTCTAAGATGGCATTTCCTTTCTATTTTCCATTGTAAATTCAGCCCGTCTGGCATGGCCCTTTTTGGGGGGGATTTCCTATAGTTGGTTCAGCTTCACCTTCAACAGCTCGAGTTTCCAGCTTTTACAAAATTGTTCCCTGGCCGTAATCTGTTTCCTGAGTGGCTACCTCCACAAGCAATCCCAAGTCGTCGCTCTCATCAGTCGTGTGTTACCATAAAGCTGAATCTTCACAACTCAGTTTCATGTCATCAACCGACTTTAATCTTAAATCTGCTCGTTTCACCCCTGATCATTTTGACTCTATTGTTGATGAGCCGTCTCTCTCTCATTTCATGTTCAATCTCAGGTCTTGCTCTATAATTTTATTTTCTATATGTCCCCTGTTTCTTTTATCCTCATTCCGAATCTTAGTTTCTCTTTAGGATCATCCATAGCTTTAGATTATGTTCAACCAGTCTCCAAGCACTCCCTCGACGTTATGTCGACGTTATACTCCTGTCTTTTTCAGTATTCTCTTCATATGATTATGCATCTCTTCCCTGTGTCCACAGCTCACTATGTGCCAGACGAGCACTCCGCATTTCGCTGGTGGTGGTTGGTCTACCTTGTCCAAAGTGTAAACTTATCATGTGATTGTCCCTTCTGTGTCCTCCCATGCTGCTACCTACAGGTTAATTTCTGTTATTACTCACTGGCATCCTCCAAAGATTGAACCCGCAAGTCTACTTCTAGCTTCTTTGTCCCTCAATCAATCAGCTCTATTGCCAACCTTTCGGTTTCCCTGAAGCTATCTCAGTAACCCATCAGCTGGCCCTTTAGCAGTCTGACTCCATGCCATCCCAGTAACCCTGCATGTCTCTGCCCCAACAGCTGTCCCACGTCCCAGCGTCACTCAAGCCCCTGTAGCTGTCCCACGTCCCACATACTTTTCTTTTCTCCACGCATCATCAAGTCGGCATACAAGTTTTAGGTCTCACCTTTCCTCGGGCCTCGGCCCCGGCCTCAGCCCTTTTTTCTGGGGGAGAGCATCCCTAATCAGTTATCGGGATGTTCATCGAGTTCACATCAAATCACAGCTCAAATTAGCTGCCGGGGTCCGAGTGCCAAAGAACTGTTATTCATTCCTGTCATTAAATCTTTTAATTGTTCCCTTTTGTCCATCTGAGTCTCTCCAGATTGAAATGGAGCATTAGCGAAAGTTCAAGCTGGAAGACTCCACCCCCTTCGTTCGCCCATCGACATGCTCATCTCCGACCTCAGCGCTGGACCTCACCCGGCACGTTCAATCAGCAATCAGGCTCTGTGTAAAAGGATCCACACCCAAGCCGTCAGCTGCTTCCCAGCGTTCAACCCACCATCTCCCCTTCTCCACCCACATTGGGAAAGGGATGGCACCCTTTCCCAATCACCACCACCAGTGTCGGGCCCCGGGGGAGAGCATCCCTAATCAGTTATCGGGATGTTCATCGAGTTCACATCAAATCACAGCTCAAATTAGCTGCCGGAGTCCGAGCGCCAAAGAACTGTTATTCATTCTGTTAGAGATTTTTTGGCATTATCATTTTATTACTTTAGTTCATATTCAGTCTAATGTTCAGTTTAAAGTGTTCTCTTTCTTCTGTGTGATCTGGAGGCCCCATCTGCCTGTGTCTTCATGTGAAACAGTTAACCTTGTGTTTCTCAGACCTTACATTACGTTTCCACAGGTGCCTTCTTATCAACCGGAATACTCCCTATTTTAGAAACTGCCTGTGTGCAGTCATAAATTATCTCTGTTGTCTTCTTTAGCTATCCTCCCTGTCTCTGCTTGATAATGAAAGACAAGCTGTAACCAGAGGTCTTCAGAATGCTCAGTGAACGGCTTGGAGGAGCAGTTTGCTGAGTCTTCTCCTTTTGCAAAAGCTTGGTCATAAAATTCATATACGTTGTCTGTGGTTCTTTTAATGAAGGTTCGAGAAAAATACCCATCACATTCCTGTCATTAAATCTTTTAATTGTTCCCTTTTGTCCATCTGAGTCTCTCCAGATTGAACTGCTGTTTTGATATGAACTGCATCCCACCCTCAGATCTTCTGCTTGAGGATACTACAAAAGTTCTCAGTAGGGTTGAGGTCAGAGGAGGATGGTGACCACACCATGAGTTTCTCCCCTTTTATGCCCATAAAATGGGCACACAGGAATTCCTTGCAGCATGCATTGTCATGCATGAATAGGATTTTGCTACTGAAGGTACGACTCTTCTTTTTGAACCATGAAAGAAAGTGATCAGTCAGAAAGTCCATATACTTTTTTGATGTCATTTTCACACCTTCGGGGACTCCTCTCTCCCCATGATTTCGACCCAAAAAGTGACTCCACCACCTCCTTGCTGACGTCACAGCAGTGTTGGGATGTGGTGGCCATCCACCACCAATCCACTACTGTGTCCATCTGGATCATTTCAGGGTTGCACAGCAGTCATCAGTGAACAAGTCTGTTTGAAAATTAATCTTCATGTGCAGCTGGGCCCACTGCGACCATTTCTACTTGTGACCACTGGTTAGGGCTGGCCGAATATAGGTTCATGCACCGTAAGCCTCTCTGGAGGATCCTCCACCTTGAGGCTCCAGAGGCACCAGCAGCTTCAAATAACTGTTTGCTGCTTTGTGAAGTCATTTTAACAGTTGCTCTCTTAATCCGATGAATTTGTCTAACAGAAACCTTCCTCATTATGCCTTTATCTGCACAAACCCATCTTTGTTCAGAATCGGCCACAAATCTCTTCGCAGTACGATAACGCTTCATTTTTCGTGAAATATCTAATGTTTTCATACCTTGTCATATGGCACTACACTATCTGCTAATTTTCGTCAGCAGAGAGATCCTTTCTTTTTCCAATATTGCTTGAAACCTGTGGCCTGCTTAATAATGTAGAACATCCTTCTTAAGTAGATTTCCTTTAATTGAGCTCACCAGACAAACTAATCAACCCAGCTCTCTGAAATTAATTATAGTGATTCAAAGAGCCCTGACACACAATACCATCTATAAATGTAACAAAAAATTAATTTTTATGACACTTAAATCCGGGGCTGCACAGTGGCGCAGTTGGTAGAGCTGTTGCCTTGCAGCAAGAAGGTTCTGGGTTTGATTCCCGACCCCGGTTTTTCTGCATGGAGTTGCATGTTCTCCCTGTGCATGCGTGGGTTTTCTCCGGGTACTCCGGCTTCCTCCCACAGTCCAAAAACATGACTGTCAGGTTAATTGGCCACTCCAAATTGTCCCTAGGTGTGAATGTGTGTGTGCATGGTTGTGTGTCCTGTCTGTTTCTGTGTTGCCCTGCGACAGACTGGCGGCCTGTCCAGGGTGTACCCCTCCTCTCGCCTGGAATGTTTGCTGGAGATAGGCACCAGCAACCCTCCCGACCCCACTAAGGGACAAGGGTGTAAAGAAAATGGATGGATGGACACTTAAATCCAATTTGCATAATAATTTGGAACACGGTGTAGATTCATTGTTTCTGCCTGACGTTGTTTCACTCTTATTGCGCTATCTGGGTAAGTTCATTAAAGAACATGCAAATAAGGGTAAAATTAAACTGGTACTCCAGAGTTGTAGTTTTGCCAAGGATGATATAATTTTAATTGATGTTAGCGCTTTAGCATTAGCTTCTGCTCAATATCAGGTTAGTTTAGAGAGTTTTTTTGGGTCAGTAGATGGAAAGTTCTGGAACCACTGATAGATCCTACAAAGAGGAATAGTCAAAGCCTCCTTTCTCATTTTGCTCCACCACTGAAATAACATCAGTTTAATTCTGCAGATGCCAAGGAAAAACTGAACTGCTCTGTTCTGAAAGTAGTTCACAGTTAACCTATCTGGTGACATGTTAATGCTCTCAAATCTTCAAATTCTAAAAAAATTATTACAAAAGTTAATTTCTCACACAGTATTTTGGCTAGCTCTGCCATCAAAACGTTATTCATAATGTAAATATTCCCAACAAATTCACTGTAATAGTTGTATCTATGGAAGTTCTATAAAACATGCGAAAACAGTAGAGGTTGTTTTTCCCTAATAGTTGATATAAAACCAGAGAATCAAACCTTTAACCACACATTTTTTTATTTTTAGCATTCATGTCACTTCAAGTATAATGACTGTGTTTAGCCGTTTAAATGCTCAGTAACTTAACTAAACTCACTCAGAGCCAGAAAGTGGGCAGTGGTCTAAAAGCTCAAATGAAGCCAACTAACCAGATCCTCTTAATGACGCTAATGTCATTAGTTCTGTAGAAGATTAATGGCAGCTATTTATGGCTCATTAATCCATCCTGAGTGGGACCTCAGATTAATTTGTTAATCATACATCAAATACAACTCCTGCTGTTGGCCACTAACTTAATCCCTCTGGAAGTGTGTGCATGTACAAGTGTGTGTTAATGCTTAGGCTGAAGCAGAAATCTCCACTTCCTGCCTTTGTTTCATGTTTTTGTCTTTCCTGTATGACTCTACGTTTACGTTTTGCTCTCAGGTCTTATCAGTGTTTCTCCTTGGAGTCGTGAACCCAGAGACACTCTGCTGCCTCCAGTCCTGAAATCAAAATCTGCTGCTTCTGTTTTCAGCTGCTCTGCTAGAAATAGCGAATGGGTAAACCCGCCGTGTAGCTTTTTTTGTTAACTGTTGCTACACAGCTCTGCTCGCTTCAGTAACTCTATTTGCCACTAACCCTCGTCTGTTTAATTGAGCAGCATGCATATATTTTTTAGGAAATTATAATTCACCTTAAGGCAGCTTCTCCATTTTCCACATAAGAACAGCTGTGAATATTTTTCTTGTCCTTTCAGTCTGGAAGAGAGCGCGCTGACTGAACCTTATTTTACCTTCATTTCAGCAAGTCCCCAATTTCCAGCCTTCCATTAAGGAGGTCAAATTCTTCTTGAATTTGACTAATGTGTCACAAATACAGCAACAGCTGGGTTTCCGTTGCAAATATGTGCAAATCTTTGTCTATATATTCTGCAACTGATATATAGACGGATGTGAACAATTATAATAAATATATACAAATTTGTTGTCATCTTATTCAGGCAACCAGAACGTGCACTTGGAAGCAGTAATGTATATTGCATTTTGGGGAAAATATTTACATGAGATATATTCATAATGTACCTTACCAAGCTCCGCCCAGAAACGCCCCTCGAAAGTCCCACATGACTTCATGTCTCACATTAACCTCCTTGCAGAGCTTAGCTTCTATGGGATTTTTCGTTTCGACTGACTCTGCAGAGTATTTCTGAGTCGATTAGTTTAGCATTTCTGCCGGATTTTCACAAAATATCAGATACGACAATGGACAAGGGAACCAACAAGTTCATGTCATCTTTTTTGGACGACATCAAGATGTTTTAGCCACGCAATGCCTCTAACATTGTGCGAGTTGCAGCTAAATGCTACCAGTCGATGAGGAAAACAGCAGATCCTCAGACCCTCAGCATAAATATAGCTGTGGACAAGATCACTGATGGCTATTGTTCTTGCAAGGCTGGGTAAGTCGGGCATTCATGGTTTAGAGTAGTGGTTCTCAACGTGGGCGGTACCGCCCCCTAGGGGGCGTTCAGAGGACGACAGGGGGCACTGGCAGACAATTTTACAAAATGGGGGCGCTGGGATGCCTTTGGGGGGCGTTTGGTCGAAGGTAAACTTTAATAATAATAATAATAATAATAATAATAATAATAATAATAATAATAATAATACATTTTATTTCAAAGGCGCCTTTCTGGCACTCAAGGACACCGTACAATAGTAAAAAAAAAACTGTGACAGAAACAAATAAAATGTAACAAGTAAAAGTAGATCAAAATAAATAAAACAAAACAATGTATCTATATAAAAACTATGTAAAATCAGGCAAACCAATTGTGTCATGTGGAAAAGGCAGATCTAAAAAGGTGAGTTTTGAGTTCGGTTTTAAAATTTGATAATGACTTTATGTTTCTAAGGTATGGTGGTAATGAGTTCCATAGTTGGGGAGCAGAGCGACTGAAAGCTCTGCTCCCCATGGTGGTGAGACGGGCAGAGGGGACAGTGAAATGGATTGAGGAGGATGATCTGAGGGAGCGAGAGGGAATGGCAATATGAATAAGATTTGAAAGATATGGTGGGGAGAGATTGTAAAGGGCCTTGAAAGTGTACAGAAGAATTTTGTAATCTATGCGGAACTTGGTGGGCAGCCAATGGAGTCTTTGCAGGACAGGAGTGATGTGGTGCATGGATGGGGTTTTGGAAATAATACGGGCAGCTGAATTCTGGACCAGTTGGAGCTTATGAAGAGATTTCTGGGTGAGACCAAACAGAAGGGAGTTGCAGTAGTCCAGGCGTGATGTCACAAGACAGTGAACAAGGATGGCAGTGGAATGGGGAGTAAGGGAGGGGCGGAGGCGGTTGATGTTGCGTAGGTGAAAATAAGCCGAGCGGGTAATGTTATTAATATGAGACTGGAAAGACAGGGTGCTGTCAAGGATGACACCCAGACTCTTTACCTGAGGGGAGGGAGAAACGGGACAGTTATCAATTACAAGACTGAAGCTTTTGATTTTGGCCAGAGTAGATTTGGTACCAATGAGAAGAACCTCTGTTTTATCACTGTTAAGCTGAAGCAGATTTGAGGAGAACCAGGATTTTATTTCAGTCAAGCAGTCAGTAAGCGAAGACGGTGGGAGGTTGGAGGCGGGCTTACTGGAAACATAGAGCTGGGTGTCATCCGCATAACAGTGGAAATCAATGCCATACTTGCGAAAAATATTGCCAAGGGGAAGGAGATAAATAATGAAGAGAAGTGGCCCTAAGACAGATCCCTGTGGAACTCCTGATGTGACAGAGGAAGGCTGGGAAGAGAAGGTTTTGATCCGAATGAACTGAGTGCGGCCAGAGAGATATGATTTAAACCAGTTTAGAGGAGTCTGAGTGATGCCAATAGAGGAAAGTCTGTTGAGTAGGGTGGTATGGCAGATAGTGTCAAACGCTGCACTCAAATCAAGTAGGATGAGAATGGACAGCAAGCCGGAGTCAGCTGCCATAAGGAGGTCATTGGTGATTTTAATGAGAGCTGTTTCTGTACTATGGAGGGGATGAAAACCAGACTGAAACAGTTCATACAGGTTATTGTTGGATAAATAAGTGTGAAGTTGGGATGCTACTATCTTCTCAAGAATTTTGGAGATGAAAGGCAAGTTGGAGATAGGACGGAAATTATTCAGATTATAGTGATCAGCACCAGGTTTTTTTAAGATAGGGGTTATGGCAGCAATTTTAAATGAAGCAGGAACTGTTCCAGTGGAGAGAGAGGAGTGAATAATGGCAGAGATAAGAGGGAGTATGGATGGGGCACAGGCTTTAACCAGGACTGTGGGAAGGGGGTCAAGCAGACAGGTGGACGACTTGGATTTGTGTATAAGGGTTGTAATTTCTGATGTTGTTGGGAGCTGGAAGGAAGAGAAGGAGTGGGCTGGAGGAGAAAGTTCAAGAGTAGGACAGGGGGAGGGTTGTGAGCTGAGATGCTGGTGGATCTTAAGAATTTTACTGTCAAAAAATGACATGAGGGAATTACAAAAATCAGTTGAACACAAATATGAAGGTAGAGAGTCCGGAACTTGAATGATGTTCTTATAAAGTGAGAATATTGACTTGGTGGAGCCTTCATTTGAACAGATTAAACCAGTGTAGTAAAAGGATTTGGCTTGAGTGATACAGTCCTTATAATGTAATATGTGATTTTTGTAAATGTCTTTATGAACAACTAGTCCAGTTTTCCGGTGGAGCCTCTCAAGTTGCCGTCCTTTGGCCTTTATGAGCCGAAGTTCAGGAGTAAACCAGGGTGCAGAACGAGCAAAAGAAACAGATCTGGTTTTTAACGGAGCAAGAGAGTTGAGTATTGAGTGAAGACCAGTGTTGTAATGTGAGACCAGGTCATCAAGGGTGGTTGAATTTAGAGTTGAGTATATATTGTCCATGAGTGAATTGACGCCGAAGGAGAGAGAATTTAAATTAATATCCTTAATGTTACGGAAGGAGATAAGACGGGAAAGCTTAGTGATTGAGAGAGGGAGACAAATATTAAATGAGAGGAGGAAATGGTCAGTTATGGCAAGTTCATCTGCTGTACAATCAGAGGGGGAAACACCAGAACAACAGACTAGATCCAGGACATGACCCCTAGAATGAGTGGGAACATTGATGAACTGCTGGAGACCAAAGCTCTGGAGGCAGGATGAAAAGTCTTTAGTCAGAGAACTATTGCCATCGTCCATGTGAATATTGAAATCACCCAATACTATGATGTTTGGTGAGAGGGTTGACAGGTGAGTGAGAAGAGCAGCAAAGTCATTCAGAAAGTCACTGTTAGTTTTCGGGGGGCGGTAGATGGTTGTGATGATGGTGGGGGTAGGTCCAGAGAGCTGACACTTTACACCTTAAATGCACAACAATACCAGTTTAGACTTTGAGCAACTTGGTAAAACTGTCTTGTGTAACATTAAATCATGCTTGGCTGCAACTGTATCGATGGCAGCTCTTCTTCTATTCAGTGTTTGTTAGCTTCTGTTAGCTTCTTGGCGCAGCTTCGTTCTCCTGCTACTGGTAGCTAAAATCACGGGGGTGATAGAACAACACAGCACTTTAAATTTCAATAATCAGAATGCAGAAATTGTTTCCGTTGTTTTAAGAGGTTTATATCAGTCTGCTTTTTCCCCATCCGCTTCCCGACCGCCCTGCACCTTAGGGGGTAAAAAAAATAAAGACGCGCACATTACTCAAAACTCTGAAACAGGAGAAGCGGGACATAAGACGGAGCGACGAACTATATGTGAATTATGGCATAAAAACAGAGAATCCGACGCTGAACAGTGAAAAAAATCAATGTGTTGCATCATGTGTTGATTAGGAGGCGCAGCAGGTGATGGGATTACCGATGGTAAGCTTCAATAAACGATAAAATAAATCTAGCAACAGGAAAGAAACTAAAGTGGACATAGCAATAAACCAAGAGAGGATAATGCTAATCAAATGAAACTAAATGGAAAGGAATGAAGAACAAAATGCAAGAATAAACCAAGAAACTAAAGTAAATAAACTGGTATGGCAAGACCTTTAGAGCAATACTTTATACAGAGGACTGTATGGCAAGAATAAACAGACACTATTTCCAGATAAAAGGTAAAATAATATTGCTGAAATGTCATGGATTTGTTGGGACCACATCTAGTACTGAGAATAAATATATCTTACAGACCATAACAGTAAATAACTGATCACTTATTTATGTTTTTAATTAGATTTGATATATTTATTTCTTCAATATTATTTTTCATGTCAGTGTTAATGTCATGAGGCTGATGACTCCATGACACTTTCAATTTGACTCATCAGGATTTGATTAAGAACCAGATTTGTTCTTTGTAATTTCTGTCCAGAAAAACTATTAATCTATAAATCAATAGACAGGTCTATATAAAGATATAATCCAGGTTTCTGTCTCATATTTGTATGGCATTAAAAGGATCTGGAACTTTTGTTTTTCCACTGAAAGCTCTGGTTTGCACAATAAATGCCATGTGGGTGAAGTTTTATGGATGATACTCTGATGTCCCATTCTCCTGAAGGCAGCACAGAGCTGCACCACCAGAAACTGACAAACACTGAAGAGAAGAAGAGCTATGATTAATGTAGTTACAGTTCTATCCATGTTTTAATGTTGCAGAGCTCAGCTGTTTTGAAAATACTTCAAAGTTTAAACTGGCATGTTGAACATCTTTTATCTGGTCATTTTGTGCAACATTTAACAACTAGAAAATGGCACAAAATAAGAATATTTTTTCCACTCTGATTGGCTGCTGTTAGGCCTAACAATTTTAACTTGAATGTTCATTGCATTTTTGTAGACACCTGTGAAAATAATTTCTATACCCATAACTTTTTGTTCTCTGGGAAATTATTTTTGATGATAAATACAGAAACAAGCATAAAAATCAAAGCATCTACAATAGTGATAGTAATATTAATGATAAAATAATGGTCAGTGCAAAGTAGCCTGCAAATTCTTTGGTGGGGGGCGGTGAGGGAACTGGATAAAGGCTGGGGGGGCGCTGGCCCAAAAAAGGTTGAGAAACACTGGTTTAGAGGGTCCGAATGTGCCTAGGACTTATACACGGTACTCGGTGCTAGTGTGGCTAACACGATTACAGTTTAACAAAAGTTAGTGTGGCTAACACGATTACAGTTTAGTAAAAAGTCTTTTCAAGTGAAATAAAATCTTTAATGTATGTCAGATACGGTACACATTGCATATTGATCTGTTCAGCTAATGTAAGACTGTAACAGACAGGCTTCAAGGTGTAGAATTTGTATCGGTACTGCCATTATGCTGTACTTGGCTAAAAGGTTTTCATAATGAATGTGTTTATTATTGACTTTTTTTCATTCACTAAACACAAACAAAGCAAAGCAATAATACTTACGCCAGCAGACACTTTGTTCTTATTGATCCTATGACGGTTGAGCTGCAAATGCGGTGTGCATAAGCTTTGATCCAAGCAAGGCTTTCCGTTTCAGATTTTGGAAATCTGTGAATTTTAGTTCCACAAACACGATCAGGATACCTGACATCGCCAGTACAAGAACCCCACTGACGAAGAACCATTTTTTTTTCCGAGTCCTGACGCAAATCTTTTTGTTGGTCTGGTAGTCCACAATGTACATTAGCATGAGTTTGTGAGCCGGTAACCCACGTGATAGCTGCGCTGTGACATAAAATGGGTATTAGCCAATGAAAGGCGGGCCCTGTGGTAAGGTCCATTATACTCTAAAGCTCATCGATTATCAGCCAATCAAAGGAGACGTCAGTGTATGCAGCATTTATATGTACTCTAATATTGTAATTTATTAAACAGCAGATAAAAAGCATTGGATACCACTGATCTGTGGTCAAATATCGTCACATTCCTAAAATAATTACCTACGTCATTTTTGACAAAAAGTGATTTTTTTCACTAAATCATCTTTTGGCAAAAATGACTTGGACCATTATTTTAGGAGGGTGACAAAAAGCTGCAACCCTTTGTCAACTAAACAGCTTTTCTTCCACAGACAACATTCCACTGTCAGCTCTCCAGTACCATGAGCATGGTGGGAGGAATGGGTTATATTGAGTAATGTGAAACACTGAACCCATCAGCTCCAAACAGTACAATAACAATTCACTTTCAGCTGGTTGTGTGTTTTTTGATTCAACAGCATAAAGGATTTGTTAAAAATGACAAGAGTGACACAAAACTGACCAAGAGACAGTTTCCATGCTTTGCAAAGCAAACACATGGTATAAAGCACAATGTAAGCTTAAAAAACAAATAAAAGCCGGATTTATCCTTTAAATCACAAATCTCCTCACTCTTATAGTTTTATGAGTCTCTGATCTATAGTAGATGAAAAACACTGAGCAGGTATTATAATCTTTGTTACACTTTCTGATAATCCCATTCTTTTGAGTGGGGAAGTGGATTTTTTTTCATGGACATTACTACTGGCTTAACCCTTTAACAATCAATTTTGTCTCTCCATCTGGTAAGTGCTGCTTATGTTAAAATCAGAGGAGCAATGGAGGAGAATGGATTGGATGAGGAGAGCCGCTAAATCCACAGAGATTTCCCATCCTTTTCCAGAAAATCTGGGTTCTCTAATATCAAGTTTAGGCTACCATCTTAAAACCCACTACGCCCAATCAAGTGGATACGAAGTCACATCATCCAGATGTACGTTGAACACACACTCTGTCTGGATTATATAACACACACACACTGAGGATGCATGGCACGAAGCCCTCCATGTGTTATGCCACAACATTGGAGAACACATCATCCTTTTCGATCCTTACTCTCCACATGTAAATCATTCACTTGTGGCCTATACTTTATAAAGTAGACCTCCGCTGCTTTTGTCTGAGTTCCTCATTTACCTGTTCTGAAGCTTTTTACAGAAACCCGGTGTATGTATGTACGCAGCTGATCTAGAAATATGATTTGTGTAATGTTAAGGAAGAATTTTTATACAATTATATTTAGCAAAAAAATCTGGCTCTGATTCTTCCTGTTGATCCCGGGTTCTCTCGCGTCGACACGTGTGGGGACAGAAACACAACAATGCGTGTTGACGTCACAGAATTACAGAATTTTAATCCAATCAGAAGAAAGTACAAGATAGAACAGGAAACTGAAGAAACACAGATACAAACATGGTTACCTGAGACAAGAAGACAGAAAAATATCAAGGATGTCCTTGGAGAAAGAGCTGGTACAGAAGTAAAATAAATCAGCTTTTTCTGAATTGCTTCCCTTGTGCACAAACTTTTATACCTGTAGGTGTGTTTTCCTCTTAATGTATTCAAATAAGGCGTATCTCTAGTTGACCAACTGGAAGGCATCTCTGGCCCTTTTTGAATTTAGAAAGTCCCTGCAATTTGTTCACAAGATCAAACACATTATGTTAAATAAGGTGGAAGCAGACTCTCCGAATCCATTGGGGTTTATGGCTTTCAAAGATCAGTGTGAAAAGCTAGAACTTCCTACTGATTGTTTCCCAGACAGACAAAGAGCAGATCAGAGATCTTGACAAACAATCTGCTTCAACTACAGTAAAATAAAGATCAATAGGTCAGAATATGTTATAAATTTTAAAACTATATTAGGGTATTTCAATCAAGTCATGATAAATTCTAAAACTAACTTATTTTTAAATTTATTTTCTTAACACTATCCGGCCTCCTGTGCCTCTACAGCCATCTGGGAAAAGAGAAACAGATGAAGGAACCTCACAGGTAGCTGTGAAATTCTGGTTTCTCTTCTGCTCTGCCAGGAACAAACCTTTAATACTGTATTTAAATCAATGAAAAGTTATCTCCAAAAACCCAATTTTGTTCTTCTGCACTCAGAATCTTCAAAGTTTAGTCCTGATATCAAACAAAAGCATGAGATAATATCAACAGAAAATAATGAAGTACAATTCCTGTTTCTAACCTAATGTGATATTCAAAATAAGAATTAAAACATTCATTCACCATAAACCTAAATATTTTTCTAATACTAAACAAAACATTTTCATTTGATTCTAATATAGTCAGAAATAATACAATTTCAAATACATTCATCATTGACTAAATTAATTCTAAAACAAGATAATACAATTTTCAGTCAAAGCATGTTATTAACTAAGAAAAATGTCTTACAAATTAAATGTTAGTGATTTAAAACATTTTGTGTTATATTCAGTTTTTTGCACCATGTCAGATGTTAGTTTTGGAAGACTTCTCATCCTGGTTACGTCAACCGACCAAAGTTCCCTTTCTCACAGTAATTCAAGTGATACTGTCCTCGCATATGTTAATTTATGACCTGCTGTCTTTAATGATAAGACCCCAGGGGTTCTGAGCAGACAAAGGGCAGATCAGAGATCTTGACAAACCATCTACTTTAACTACAAGTAAAATAAAGGTAAATAGGCCAGAATAAGTTATCAATTTTAAAACTATATTAGACTATTTCAATCAAGTCATGTTAAATTTAACTTATTTTAAATTTATTTTCTTAACACTATCCGGACTCCTGTGGCTCTACAGCCATCTGGGCAAGGAGAAACAGATGAAGGAACCTCACAGGTAGCTGTGAAATTCTGGTTTCTCTTCTGCTCTGCCAGGAACAGACCTTTAATACTGTTCAATGAAAAGTTATCTCCATAAACCCAATTTGTTCTTCTGCACTCAGCATCTCCAAGGTTTAGTCCTGATATAAAACCAAAAAGCAACATATCGACAGAAAATAATGGAGTACAATTCCTGTTTCTAACCTAATATAATATTCAAATAAGAATTAAGACATTCATTCACCACAAACCTAAGTATTTTTCTAATACTAAACATTTTCATTTGATTCCAATATAGTCAGAAATAATACAATTTCAAATACATTCATCATTGACTAAATTAATTCTAAAACAAGATAATACAATTTTCAGTCAAAGCATGTTATTAATTAACTAAGAAAAATGTCTTACAAATTAAATGTTAGTGATTTAAAACATTTTGTGTTATATTCAGTTTTTTGCACCATGTCAGATGTTAGTTTTGGAAGACTTCTCATCCTGGTTACGTCAACCGACCAAAGTTCCCTTTCTCACAGTAATTCAAGTGATACTGTCCTCCACCTTCCTGTATATGTTAATTTATGACCTCCTGTCTTTAATGATAAGACCCCAGGGGTTCTGAGCAGATACTCTCCTGCAGATCTCTTTCAATACTTACCCAGCAATTTTGTTTCAAATCACTAACAGAAACCAGTTCAAAATTAAGAAATTTGTTGTAAAAACGTTTAAACTGTGTTAAACACTAAAAATAGTCATTTTTCCTCAACAGTATGTTCTTTGGTAATGTAATACAACATAATCTGGTATGTATGCATCATAATCTGTAACCTGTTTTACTTATATAATGTGTTTTCATAGTTTGTGCTTGTATAACGTGGCGTGACCACTAATCACGCTCTGAGTTCGTGCCAGGCGTGGACAGCTGCACATACGCAGGGTTTGATACATGGACGAATTGAATGGTCATACTGTGTTTCATTGTCTTTTCACGATCCGAGTTCATGTTGTATCTTAAGATTCATCTTGTACCTTAAGATAAGAATAGGTCAGTTTGACCGGCTCACGCGAACAATGGCTGGAGTTCTTGGTCAGATATGAAATGGGAAGTGGCCGCACTATTATTAGAGAATCTGCCTGAGAGAGGGGAAATGGCCATTCTTCACTCTCACGCAGTGAAAGAGTATAAGACAGGAGTAGTCCCTCGTCTTGGCAGAGTCTGCCGTGGGTTGCGTACAGATGCCCGGCCACGTGAATGCTGCTCTTTGCCCTGACTGATGGCTCTCCAGTCCTGTGTCATGGTAAGAGCGATATATTAAAGGAAATGTATAGCATCACGTATCAGTGTATGAATGATTGTTTTGCTTTGCTTTGCTTTGCTTTGCTGCATTGCTTTGCTGTAATCTGTGGTGGAATAAACAGACACATTTATTGTAGCAGACCAGCGTGTTGACTCATTTTTATTCCGAGCCTGTCCTCAATTTCACAACACAACAGCACCATACATACTGTCATGATCCGTGATTCTGTGTTATTTTTAGGGTTTTCTGTGTTCAGTTTCCTTCCTGTGAGTCTCTGTCTCTGCGTCTTCCCCGTTGATTGCTTCCCAGATGTGTCTCGTTCCCTTGATTACCCCGTGTGTATTTAAGTGCACCTGTTGTCTCTGTCTCTTGTCGGATTGTTGTCATATGTCCGTTGTTGTTGTGTGTCGGCTCTCCAGTTGAACTGTTAAGTCCTGGTCTGCTTAGCTCTTGTTTTCAGTCTGTCGTCAGTTGCTACCGGTATTTAGCTGTGTTGAGGATTTTGACCTCTGTTGCTGGATTTTCTTAACTGATCACTATAGGGTTTCAGTCAGAAAGCATGCTGGTCATCAGGGTGTTTAAATGGTTTACTGAAGAATTACTGACAGGACGGTGCAAATAAATTGAAGCAATTTATCGTCAATGACTGCGGCACCAGTCTCAACAGTAAACGGCAAACAGATCAACTGAGCTTCAAGAAGAAGAAATAAACGGAACAAACCTTCCAATAAAAGGAACCACTTCAAAATAAAAGCATAGACATGAGTCATTGAAGTACTTGAAGAATTAATACCTGCTGCCCCCACATTTACTTGTAAATGTGTCAACCTAGAGATTCTTCAAGTTTCTTTCATGTCATCCTGAAGTGCAGGAAGCTCGATGAGTTGAGCAACTGGTCTCATGTAGACTTTGTCTTTAACTTCTACTGTTTTGACACAGCCATCTGGACTAGTAACAGTCTTAACAATTCTTCCGATGGGCCATTGAGCTCTTGGAAGTGAGGGATCAATGATTTGCACAACAGAGCCCACAGTGATGTTCTTCGATGGTGTTTGCCACTTCAGACGAGTCTTAAGGTTCGGTAAGTAGTTCTTTGTGAATTGGAGCCAAAACTGATCAACTAGTGTCTGACACTGTCGCCATCTACGTCGCCCTATACTTGCTTGAGCATAGGTCACTTGAGGCAGAGCGGCATTGTGCCGCCCCATAAGGAGAATGTTTGGAGTGATGGGGTCCAAATCGGCTAAATCAGCTGGCACATACCCTAGTAGCTTTGAATTTAAGATTCCCTCTACTTCCACCAGAATCGTGTAGAAAACATCTTCTGAAACTGATTGATTGCAGACTGCAACTTGGAGGCCAGATTTAATCGAGCGTATTTCCCGTTCCCATGCTCCTACTAAGTGGAAAGAACTTGGTGGGTTGAATTTGAAGTCAATCTGGTATTCTGTTAGTTGAACTTTCAGTTGTGGTTCCATGGCTGCCTCCCT
The DNA here is from genome assembly GCF_904066995.2 of Poecilia reticulata. NCBI lineage: Eukaryota > Metazoa > Chordata > Actinopteri > Cyprinodontiformes > Poeciliidae > Poecilia > Poecilia reticulata. Next base: position 4,650,743 of record NC_088844.1, on the reverse strand, counting down.
CAGTTCTCTTTCGGCACCTCGGAAGTTAGTGCCACAGTCTGATAACACCTCCTTTGGTCGACCTCGTCTGGAAACAAATCGACGAAGAGCAAGGAGGAATGCATCCACATTCATAGAGTTCAAGAGCTCTAAGTGCACCGCTTGGGTTGTGAGACATTTGAAAATAACACCCCAGCGCTTCTCTGTCTGTCTACCCATCTTCACCAGGTAAGGTCCAAAGCAGTCCATGCCAGTCCAATAGAAGGGTGGACAGAGAAGCCTGAGATGTTGTGGAGGCAGATCTGCCATCTGTGGCACCTTTGGTTGAGCTCTCCAGCGCTGACAGGTGGGGCAGTTGAGTTGGTGGTGTCGGATTGCTTGTCATCCCCACAAGATCCAGTACTGTCTCCTTAATTCAGCATAGACTTGTTCCGTGCCTGGGTGTTTTAAGTGTTCATCCATGTAAAGACATAGATGAGAAGTTTTACTGCTGGGTGCCTTGGGTCGAGCACAATTGGGCGGATCTCTAAAATGTCTTGCGTAGCCTTCCGCCCACATGGCTGAGACCTATTGCTGCATACCACTATGTAGCAAGGCTGAGCAGATTACTGTTACTTGGTAAAGGTTTCTGTGCTTTAAGAGCATTTACTTCTCTTGGGAAGCTATGTGCTTGGCATCCTCACAGCAATAAGACTTCTGCATCTCGGTGGCTAATAATGTGGTTATCGACTGGTTCTGTTGCCGCTCCATGAACTTGTTGTATGGCTCCCACTAGTTCCTTCCATGAGTTGTACTGGGTAGCATCAGGGATGATGCTGTTGGGCTCTATGGCTGTGAAACAGCAGATCGTGATACTCTTCAATTCAGATGAGCCCATTATTACTGTTTGCTCTGGTTTGTTTGGCCAATTTTCAGCACTTTGTCTAAGAAATGAAGGTCCTTTGCTCCAGCTACCAGTTCCTGCTAATTCAAGGAATGGTTTACCCCTTGTTATATCTTCTGCAGGATTGTTTGGGCTGTCAACGTACCGCCAAGCCTGACAGTCAGTTAGTTCTTGTTCTGACAAACACCTTTGACTCTGATTGAATCCACTCCAATACTGTGGTGGAGTCAGACCAAAGTACTGTTTGTCGGATGGGGAGCATCATCTCAGTTTGTAAGAGCTTGGACAGTTGCGCTCCAGCTAATGCTGCGCAGAGTTCTAGGTGGGGTATGGACTGTTGCCGTTTCGGAGAAACCCTGGACCTGGCCATCATAAAGGAGGTGTGGATGGTGTCTCCTGCATCAAATGTCAGATAAGCTACTGCTCCATATGCTCGCTCGGAGGCATCACAAAAGATGTGAAGGTCACACTTTGCATCCGTACCTTTATCAGACAGTGGTAAATAACAGCGAGGGATGGATACACTGTTGAGATATTTTAGCTTGCTGTCCCAGGTTTCCCATTCTTCTCGGAGGGTAAGAGGTAGGTCGGGGTCATCCCAACCCCTTTGCTTGAACCACAGCTGATGAATTATCACTTTGACGCAGGTTGTGAAAGGCACCACAAACCCCAGAGGATCATATTGGCTGGCTAACACTTGGTAGGCTGTCCTCATTGTCAATGTACAATGTTTAATGATTCAATACTGATAGCCAAAGGTGTCAGCAGCACAGTTCCATCTCAGACCTACAGTGGGTTCAAATGGGTCTGTACGGCTCTGGCTTAGCCACTGTTCTGTAGCTGAAGACTACAGCAATCAACCAGCAGCTACAAACCTGCTGGTTGATTGCTGGCCCACTGTCTGAGGTCGAATTCTCCGTCTGCTAATACAGTGCACAGTTGATCGACTCTTTCTCTAGCTGTAGAGATGATGGGAAAACTCGAGGCAGTTATCAATGTAGAAGCTCTGTTGCACCAACTGCAGTACTTCAGGTTGGTTATCTTGGTGGTTACGAGCATGTTGTTGTAGGGCGAAGATGGCACAACATGGGCTACTTGTGCCAAATGGTAGTACTTGCCATTCGTACACCTCTGGTGGATCTTCGCAGTGCAAATCTCTCCAGATGAACCGAAGGAGTGATCTGTCGTCTGGCAGAAGACGGATTTGATTAAACATTGCACGAATGTCACTGAGTGTATAGAACTGTTGAGTGTAGGTGCACCAGGTTTCCTCAGGAGGGGTGTCGCATAACGTATTCCTTCAATTTTGAGTCTCTGTGTTTTTGTTTCCAGAAGATTCATGGCCTCTTGGTACTCTCGTGAGCAGACGACTATTTTTTCATTTCAGAAAGGTAGGACATCAAGTTGCCATAACCTTTCAACGTTTTGATATAAAAGGTCTTCTGGGCTGACGAATGAGGTGAACAGGCATTGATGCACTGATGCTTGGTCTGACACCCTTTTCTTCTCCTTGTAGGGCCCATTCAAAAGTAGTGTGAATGTCTATGGGACCTCCTTTAGATTCTTTGCGGATTGGTTCAATAGGAGTGATGAGGTGCACATGATCTGAGCCAAGTAACACTAATGGCTGTACTTTGTTGAATGACTTCAGGGGTATTCCCCGCAAGTGGGAATATTGTTTTTGAAGTGTCTGTATGGGGTAGGTTTGTTCCACCAGGTCCAGACCCATTGCTGTAAAGGCTCCCTGTACTTTAAACCACTTCTGTGGGTTGTCTTTGGGGGAGATCTCAAATTTGACCTTTGACCCTTGGAGGTGTGTGACATCCGTCCGCACTGTGCGTAGGGCGAGGGTTTCCAATGCACCATTTAGCCTGAGCTGCTGGACAGCTGTTGGTAAGATCATAGTCCGTTGTGCTCCATCATCTAATGCAGCAAAGGTTTCTACTGAATTAGAATTGTTATGAAGCAGAACTGGAACCACCTTCAGGAGCACTTTGCTAGAGTATGTGCTGGGTGTCAACTAAACTCGGCTCTGAGGGTTTAGGCTGTCGATGGGAGGAGCTATGCTGAGCGATGTCATGGAGCACCTGGAGATGGATGTCACCACAGTCGCTGCAAGGTTTCTTGAGGTTGCAAGACTCAGGTGTGTGAGCACGTGCACATGCACATTTCCAGCAGCGTTTGTCTTCTGTTATCCACCTGTCCACCTGTTGATTGCACTTTAATGATGGGACAGCGACTGATGTAATGTTCTGTGCTGTCACAGAAGAGGCAATGCACTTTAAAGGGTTTCTTAACACTAAATGATGTGGGTTTGGTACAGGTGTTTAGCTGAATGGGATCCACTCCATGATACACAGCTGCACTTTGTCCTTTGCCCTTATAAGGGATTTTCTCTTTGCCATTGTTAGCAGGTTTCTCCAGTTGATAGCATTGTACTAGTATGTTTGACAGACGCTGCTGCTGTGCTTTACCTTGGAGCCCACCAATTAGGTCTTGTAGGTTGTAGGGGTTAAGGCTCTTGGTGTTGAGCTTTCCATGCAGCTGGAGATATTCAGTGAACCCATCTCTATAATATCTGGACAGTTTACTGAGTAAGTGATCAACATGGGAGCAACAGTTGAGTTCCATCCCCTGAGGTCCCTCTAGGGAGAGAAGCATACTGACAAGGAGATGGACTCTGAGAGCAAAGCTCTGAAATGCTTGTGCATCTCCTGACTTCACAGCAGGTGCAGTTACGATAGCTACTATTTCGGCTTGCGCTAACTGGTGGGGCTGACCATACTGAAGCTGTAGTGCATGCATGGTTGCTGACTATGGGAATGGATCATGTCTGCATGTCTGGCCAATCATCTGAGCCAGACATGGCTCAGATGATTGGGCCATGTCTGGCTTGAGGTGTTCGAGTAGCACATGGTATTTGTATTTTTCGCTCAAATCTGGATAGGGTTCCAGCAGGTTATCCAAGGCTAGTTTTAAGTTAAGCAAACTCCCTTTCATTATCAGTTATGAAATCAGGGATTTTGGGTGTGGGTACGCCATATATAGGGCGTGGTTGCAGACTAAAGTTGTGCGAAGCTGTGCTCTGATTTGCTGGGAACTGTGCCTGAAAGGTCGGGGAAATTTCAGTCAACATTGGGGCAAAGGGCAATAACTGAGGTGGCATTGCAGATGATGGTATGGGTGTATTTTGAGGTTGTCCATGAATTGCAGGAAACTGAGGTGGAGGATAGTTCAACATTGCTTGTGGCCTAGGATATGAAGCTGTTGGCAGGTAATGTAGGGCTGTGGATGTTAACTGCCGCTGTTGGTGTCTGGAGCTGATTTCATCTTTGCTACAATATAGCCCTGTTACATGGGTTTGAAGGGGAGTTGGCCATATGGGCTGTTGTGGAGTTGAGATTGGAGTCAATTGACCAGTTGAGATGCTGGGATGAGAGGAGCTTGTCTGCTTTGGAGAGGTTGAACGCATTGGGATGAATGCAGAGTTTGCTCCCTCTCTTATGACTCCAGGATTGTAATTTCTCAGCTCAGCTTCTCCCTCTGGTGTGAAGTTCACATTTGTAGGTGTGTCTCTTTCAGTGTATCCCTCCATATGGTGAACCTGCCTTTCTGCTGAAGTTGAGGGCCGTGGAGAGCGGACACAGGTGAGGGTGTTGAGTGAGGACTGTGCACATACTTGAGTGGGTGTGGCACCTTCAGTTTTGTGAGCCTCCCCATTCTGTTCTTCCTCCTGTATTTCCACCTTTTCTTCCTCTTCAGTCCTGGAAATGGATTGAACGAGTTGTCTGAGTGACGTGGTGCTCAATGGGTCACCAGGGGTAGAACTATGTGAGGCTCTGCTTGGTCCAAGATGAAAAGTTCCATCCGCTTATCCACTTCCTGCTGTGACCGCTGCTCTCATCTGCTCCTTGTGCTCTTTGTGGTCGAGGTGGGAAGACAGCAGGCCTAGGAGGGTTGTAGGCAAGGATGTACTCCTCTAGATTCACTGGTGGGCTTTCCCTTTTAACCGAGCAGGACATGCGGCGACAAAATGGCCGGAGAGTCCGCAGTAAAAGCAGGCTCGAGCTTCTAGCCTTCGTTGCCGTTCTGTGGGGGAAATCCTGGTGCGGCCAATCTGCATGGGTTCCTCGGGAGGGGGCGTGTCCGGTGGAGTTTCCATGGCAACCCCGGGAGTGAAACTGTCTGAAAAAAATACAGGTTTTGATCCCTTCCTCTCTCAAGACCTGCCTCGCAGTCTATTGTCAATCTTGATAGCCAGGGATATTAAAGCCTCCAAATTGGGTGATTCGTCCCTGTAGGCCAGTTCATCCTTAAGGGTCTCATTTAGAACCTGAATGAAAGCCCCTTTTAGAGCTTCGTCATTCCACCCAGACGTAGCTGCAAGGGTGCGAAAATCTATAGCGAATTCAGCTGCGGAATGGGATCCCTGCTTCAAGTTCCAAAGCTGGTGCGTGATTTCTGAACAAGACTCTGCATAGCCGAATGTTTGCTTTAGCTCACTTAGAAAGGTAACGAACAGTGTCTGAGAGAGAGATGCCAGGCTAAATTTAGCTTTTGCCCAACGCAGGGCTTTCCCCTTTAATAACCCGGTCATATACGCCATCTTGGCCGAGTCATCCGGAAATGATTCTGGAGCTCTGCAAAACACGATGGAACATTGCAAAATGAAGCCCCCGCACTTCCCAATCTCCCCAGAATAGTGATCAGGCGTCGGAAGCGAAATCTCTCGGCCCCGGTGCGTCCCCGCCGGGGTTGACTGCGTGGAAGATCCCGTCCCGGGTGGAGGGTCAGCGGCGGCGGCGGCTGCTGCTGCATCGCCGGCTGTATTAGGAGGCTTGGGGATTTTGATCCAGTCTATTTGATAGTTCTGAGACTGACGTTCTCAGTTGATCCATTATCTGTCCCTGGAAATTCTGTTGATCCAATAAAGTACAGAGCATGGCATCGTGACGAGCTAAGAGTTCGGCTGAGCTTAACGTGGGTCTTGTGAGAGTACTTGCTGGGTCAACATGGCTCGATGGTTCTGTCATGTTGGATTTAAGTTTCTTGACCCACATGCAAGTTCTCACAAGACCGCAGAGCACTGTTCATTGAAAAGGTTTTTTTATTTTGTAGATTGTTCCTACGGATTATGTTCCACAGGAAGGTAGGGGGTTCTGCTTGGGTTTGTCTTTCGAGTGGCCGTTGCTTGGAGGGGAGGGCTAGGATCCAGGAGATGTTTGGTCTTGGCAGGAGGGATCTTAATGTCCAGCCGCGGTTCTTGGCTTGTTCCTGACAGCTCGCCGTTTCCTGAAAGCAGACACAAAATTGCTAGAGTCCTCTCAAAAACATCCAAAGCATGGCTTCAGGGTTGACTCTGACCAACAATTGGGACCATCGAGCGATGAGTGACTGTTCCTCCGCTTCTTAAAGATCTGCCAGTCAATCATCTGGAATCGGCTGCCGGTGCGTCAGCCTGTCAGAGCTCTCCTCCGAGATCCTCTATAGAAAAGACCACTCACACTGATCCGAATCCTAACAGAAACAGCCTCCATGGGACCCTAAGTGAAAGGTGGTTTTGGGGCCTTCTAGTTCTGCTAACATTGTGGACTGGCTGCAATCAGCAGCACAATCATTAGATCATTCACACACTTGCTATAAACTTATTGCATCTCTGACAGTGCTGTTTACATTATATACATGCAGTAGCGCAACTAAACATTATTCAGGTGGATGCGAAAACGTAGATCGGCGCCCCTCAAGGGAAGGAACGTCAGGGTAAAGGAGCGACGCTCACTCGTTTCCCCCCGAGGCGACGATACGTGAAGGGTAAAACTCGCTACATTTACCTCGTTATGTGCACGAGGTGAAGGAGCGTAAGTCGCGCTGAAGTGTATGGGAAAACATCATCGGCGCGCCGCCCCCTCCAGACAGGGTTTTGGCGCCCCCTCTGGTGCTGCGCCACTATGCGTTGCATACCCTGCATACCCACTTTTTGCGCCACTGTATACATGTATAATATAGGATACATTAATTAACCAACTGATTTATCGACCAGTTGATTTCTGGGCGCCGATTTCCTTAATTTTGGGGGATTGTGATTGGCCAATACTTACATGTGAAGCCCATCTTATCCCATAATCTTCCTCAGCAAAGGTTTATAGATCAGCCTCTGTCCTCTTCTGCTCTGCAGTGAAAGGTTTGTCTGACAGACCGACCCACTAGATCAGGTCTGCACGTTTGCAGATAACAATATTCACCCCACTGTTTGCCAACTCAGTGACTTTCTTGCTAAATTTAGCAACATTTCAGACAAAAAAAATCATATCAGCCTAAATCAAAATCGGCAGGTCAGGCTTTTTAAAGATCGGTAACCAGGGATCGGCCAGAAAACTGCAATTATGCAACCCTACACACATATTCACGACATTCTTTGATTAAATAAACTTCTCTTAAGGGTTACTCCAATAGCTAAAAATGTAATTGAGTCTTTCTCCACTGAGAATGTGGATCGGTACTGGACTGATTCTGTGCCTTCAAATGATTTTAACAGAGGTTACACATAGCTTAGAAGTTGATGTAAAAATAATGTTTGTTTTAGCCACAAAATGATTATGCTCAGTACCAAACAACATATCTCCAACTACAGCATAGAGTAGATCATCAATGTAGGAGCTATGTAGCCTGACATAAAAATATTTTGCTAGACAATGTCAAACATTGACAAGTTTTAATTATTATCAAACGTTATCAAACACGGCATTTTGAAGCCAAAAATACCTCAGAAATATACAGAGCCAACCATGAGAATCAACTCGTTTAAAGTTTAAACTCAGTTTCATACAAACACAAAGCCAAAATGTTTGGCTGTTGAACTCAACCGTTCAAGCTCATTTTTTATTTGCAGCTTTACAAATCTTTTACATTACATTACCAAGACACATTAAAACAAACCTTTATTTTGGTTTTTTCTATACTTCCTCTTTCTTTTCTCTCTCCCTGAAGTACAAGTCCTTTTTTGAGACATTGTTTTGCTTACTTAACTTCTGACCGGAGTGTTGGACGTCTGGATGCGCACTGCTCATTGCACGGCAGCTCATGTTACCGGCGAAGAGTGCAGTCCCTACCGCACTCTTCTTTGGCTACAGCTAGGTGGCGCATACCGCTTTCCGGATTGAATCGTGCCCGTCACGGCATCAGTAGTGCTGTTATAATCATCACGAGGGCTGACTATCCAACGCATCCAGCGCACGCCATGGGACTGTGCTTGAGTCGATTGGCCCTACCTCCGAAGCCACACAATTTTGTGGCACTGCAGCCACAGGGGCTGTGTGCACCCCGCCACCTTGCCCGGTTCACACAGGGTTCCCCCACACACCAAAGCCAAAGCCTTGGCTTCTTTTATTTTTATCAATAAAATAATTACTACATACATTATCAAATATATGTTATTGTAAAAACAAATCACTTCATAGTGAAATTGTGTGTTTTTGATATTATGATGACATAGAAATTATTATAAAAAAAAATTAAAATCAGCTTCAGTGAGGGGGCCCCTTAGTGGCCCTGGGGCCAGGGCCGTGCAGAGACCTTTGGAGGGGTAGGGGCTCAAAGTTAAAAAGGGGCACATTGAACAAGATCTTAAAACACCGTACAACAACAAAGCAACAACCCATATTAATCAAGAATTTAATTGGATCCTACTTTATCATTGCCATCATGTGGGGACAATGCAAAGCAAATGTAGTATATTTTCGTCAACAGGTATATTACTGTTTCTGCTGCTGACAGTCCTGGAGGGCTAAGGTGATCTGAGACAGTAGCTGTTAAACAATATCGGAGAGAACGTTGCTGGTTACGAAGTTATGAAATAAGCAAATTTGTTGCTATTTTACTAATTAAGCCCTAATAATATCTATTTAACCTCTACAACAACTTGGCTGCAGACTGATTTATAGATCAAAGAAGCTCAAAGGGGAAACTTAATTTTTTTTATGTTAGCACCTCTGAGATCAAGAATTGTAATACTGGGATATCAAGGCAAAGGAAACTCAGTAGCTGCTGGTAGGGGCCATTCAGGGGCCTCCAGTCATCCAGTTTGAATTATAACACAGACCATAGATCTAAAGCTGTAGCATCATTTATAGAGAATGACATGTTATTAAATTTATTTAATGCATTCAGCTGAGAAAAAAAGTACATCTAGGATTTAATTAGGAAGTTCCAGGTGAAAAAAGTATACTTAAGTATATTTCAACATACTTACATTTGTGAAAGTACAAATGTAAGAGGTCGTAAAACAATTTAACATTTGACCTACGATCTGAGCCCGGTTCAAATCTCGGTCAAACTGTTTCACATGAAGATGAACAGGCAGCTGTGACCCCAGGTTAGTTCATACACACACTAAAGAAGAGATACTTTAAACTAACATTAGACTGAATATGAACTAAAGTAACACAAATGATAATACCAAAAATTCCTATCATACACTTAAGTATACTAAGTACTAAGTGTACTACCTATAATATATCTGAAGTATACTAAAGTATGCTTGTACCAATTTCGAAATTAGAACTTTAACACACTTAAACAAATTGTACCAAATACACTTTTATATATTAATAAAAGTAGACTTTAAGTGAACAAAATATATTTGCCCAAGTGTAATATACACTTGCTCAAGTATATTAAAATATATTTGTGTATAATTTAAAATATATGCTCAAATAGATTTTTTTAAATTCACTTAACACTACTTTAAATTATTAATTTCACTATGTATTAATTCCATCTGAGTGTAAATTTTAGGCTAATAAAGTATGCTTTTTTAAATGTTCTTTATTTAACCCGTTGAACCTCGTTGAGATCCAGATCACATTTTGAGATTGGTGATTTAATGATGAGATCAGGAACTAATATTTAAAAACATCCAGAAAAGGGCACAAGGAAAACAGAAGTAAGCACAACAGACTAACGCAAGTAAACATGAATAGACGTAAGGGCCTGAGGAGATGTGGGTGAGAATGAGGAGCTAAAATAACTAGAGCTGGACAAAAATCCTGAGCTGATGAGACTAAATGATTGCAAGTGAGAGTGGTAGAGCAGGAGCCAGGCTGAGGGTGAGGTGAAAGTGACACAGGGAAGTTGGAAATAAGGATACACAGGGAACTCAAAATAGTGAGGAGGAAACAGAAGGCATCTAGGAATACGTCTAACACTAAAGAACATAGACTGTCATGATCCGTGTTTCTGTGTATTTATTTTAAGGTTTTTCTGTGTTCAGTTTCCTTCCTGTGAGTCTCTGTTTCTGCAGCTTCCCGTTGATTGATCCCAGCTGTGTCTCGTTCCTGTGATTACCCTCCCAGTGTATTTAGTCCCACATGTTGTCTGTGTTCCTCGTCTAACTTCATGTGTATGTCACTCCTTGTTTGTCTGCATACCTTCACAGTCGTACTGTCAGTCCTGTGTTGGCAGAGCTCTCGCTTCAGTCCTCAGTCTTTTCAGTTGCTACCGGTATTTAGCTGTGTGCTATCTTTCTGCGTGCTACCTGATCGGGACTGTTTTGACGTCTTCATAAATTAATCATTTTCTTCTAAAATCTGGGTCTCTACGTCTCTCCTCACACCACCTCAAACCCCACCTCATGACAGAAGGACTGACCAACCTGTGAGGAACGCAATTACTAACATCATGGACGCAGTAGACTAACATCGCCTGATGAAGGATGTCAGGTTTTATTGTGAGGAAGTAGCCAAGCTAACAATCCGATCAGCGCCTTAACATTGCCACCCGTATGCTGATCATGCTAGATACGTGGATTCCGCGTTGCCCTCATTTGGATTTGGAGCTGCTGCGCCAGAGGTGTACTGGCAATTCCAGACGGCGAGAGCAGTGCTGAAAGGCGGACCTTTGTCCACCGAGGCCAGTTAACTCCATGTTCCCGCAACTCCGCCAGCTCCAGCCTCCCCGCCGCCCGAGCCTGCCGCTGTGGATGCGGCATCACCATCTCCAGCCGCCACTGACTGCTCGTCTCAGTTGCCACAGTTCCTTGGGCATGGGTTTCAAGTGGCAAGGTGGTCAGGCACCTGATGCCAGGTCGTCAGGTGGCGCGGCTGGTGGCATGGCCCGGCAGTGGAACTCTCGTCTCCCGAGTTCCCCGTGCCAGCTGCTGGCAAGCAGCCCCCAGATCCCTGTGCCGCTGCAGGCGAGCAGCCCCCGGAGTTCCATGCCCGTGCTGGCGAGCAGCCCCAGAGTTCTCCAGTGCTCCGTCCGAGCGTCCCGCGACCGGCCCTCTGCCGGTCTTCCAGAGCCTCCAGCGGCCTACGGGCCCGACGCTTCCTGCTGCTGCGGCGGCGACCACCGGAACCGCCTCCTCGTCTACGCTTCCTGCGCCGGTGGCGTCCCCGCCGGACCTGCCTCCTGGCTTCCTGGTACTCGCCACCCTGTGGGTTTTTCTGTGTTCAGTTCTGTCCTGAGTCTCTGTTTCTGCGTCTTCCCTGTTTATTGATCCCAGCTGTGTCCGTTCCTGTGATTACCTCCATTGTATTTAGTCCCACCTGTTGTCTGTGATCCTCGTCTAACATCGTGTACGCACTCCTTGTTTGTCTGCATACCTTCCAGTCGTACTGTCAAGTCCTGTGTTGGCTTAGCTCTCGCTCAGTCTTTTCAGTTGCTACGGTATTTAGCTGTGTGCTATCTTTCTGGGACCAGCTCTACACCCTCAGCAGGGTACTGGAAGGTGCAAGGGAGTTCGCCCAACCAGTCTACATGTGTTTTGTGGACTTGGAGAAGGCATTCGACCGTGTCCCTGTGGGGGTTCTCCAGGATTATGGGGTATAGGGCCTTTGATACGGGCTGTCAGGTCCCTGTATGACCGGTGTCAGAGTCTGGTCTGCATTGCCGGCAGTAAGTCAGGCTCGTTTCCGGTGAGATTGGACTCCACCAAGGCTGACCTTTGTCACTGATTCTGTTCATTACTTTCATGGAGAGAATTTCTAGGCGCAGCCGAGGTGTTGAGGGATCCGTTTGGTGGCCTTAGGATTGCATCTCTGCTTTTTGCGGATGATGTGGTCCTGTTGGCTTCATCAGATCGTGATCTGCAGCTCTCACTGGAGTGGTTCGCAGCCGAGTGTGAAGCGGCCGGATGAGGCTCAGTGCCTCCAAATCCGAGGCCATGGTCTTGAGCCGGAAAAGGGTAGAGTGCCTTTTCCGGGTCAGGGGGTCGTCCTGGAAATTTTATGTATGTGTACAACTCTGCGGGATAAAAAGATGATTCTCTTCCTTGCCACCACACCCACGTTGCTGCGAAAGAGCAATTGCATTAACTAAAAGAAATTCTTGGGTTCCTGTGTGTGTGTGAGTGATGCATCTTTTCCAGTGAGGATCTTGGTGGAGAACCTGGCAGCCTACACAGGTGGAGCTCATTAGCCTCACCAGAGTGCTGGGAATTAAATGGCAGCAGAGCCTTCACTCGGTGCTGGATGATTAACTTATCAGTTTGTCTCATTGGATTTGAAGAATCAGTTCCGCTTAGTGATGGGTAAATGAGGCGTTATGAGGCGTTTCGACTCATAGCAACACTGTATTGATACTGTGTCACTCAATACTGACACCTGCTGGACATTAAAATTCTACAGGCACATAGTGATTGATGACCTACAATAGGATTTAAGTCTTTTTATTTTATTGAATATTATATGTTGTATTATGTCATATCTTCATTTACATTTAAAATATATTTGATACAGTCAATAAAGAATGTGAACATGTACCATAAAGTGAAAATTTAAGTGAATGTGTTTGGAATGAGGATGCATGTTGGGTTTTATTAAAAAAAAGTTTTTACAACCTTTTGAAATTGAGCCTGTTGCGCTTTTTTGACAAAACTTCTGCTGTAGAAAAAATTAAGTTAACTCTACATTTACAGCGAACCTTGTTTTCTTAGGGGTTGCGTTCCGAAATAACCCGTGATAGGCGAAATCCGTGTAGTAGTTACCTTTAGTTTTACAGTTATTACACAGCATAAATAAATACTCTACATTGAAACCAAAGAACAAACCTGATTTCAGGTCAGCGGATGTGCGTGTGCATCAATCAGGCCTTATTAATGTGATCCGCAGTCATGTCATTAAAGCGTCTCCTCCAACCTGCCCCGCCAGATTCACAGCTGTATCTACGGCAGAGCGACGGATCTCATCAACGAGCCTCCGGTCGGGTTTTGCGCTGCCTCTGGCCACAGTTTTTTTTTTTTTCCAGCAGACATTGAAAGTTTCTATTTCCATCTCCTTAGTGGCCAATCTGTATTAACACCGTAACTTTATTGGCATTAAGGTAGCGCGGAGACTGTTTTACCAATCATACGGTCAATTAGGACGAAGAACACTGAGGAAAAAAAACTGCACAAAAAAAATCTGCGAAGCAGCGATACCGTGAAAAGTGAACCGCGTTACAGCGAGGATTCACTGTATATGAAATAATTTATAAAAAGAGAGTGAGTAATTTGTAGAATGGCTGTATATCTAAGTGTATCTGGGACTTCATTCTCATGCCTGCTGGACTCATAATGCCTCAGTATTGAAAAGGTGGATTTATTTAAATAAGACAGTTTAAAACTGTCTTATAAACCTGTTCTGCAGGTTATGTTCTGCACTTAACCTGCAGAACATAATATAAAGTAAACTAAAAGTGAGTTTCAGCTGAATTTGGGTTCAGATAGATTAAGTAGAAACTGACAAGTACCGGATGAACGACAAAAATGAAACAAATTTATTTTCCAATATAAGATCAAAATGGTCCCACACTGCGTAAACATTTCCTTTGAAGCTGCTCCATAGATGACGATGTAAAAGATCAAGAATTTGTTTGACAAAATGCTTTTGAAAGATTCGCTCCTTATAAACAGTTTGGCATCCAGTGCCATTTCGAAACAGTTCCTGTATTGGTCATGTGACTTGCTGAAACCAATACGCGCACCAACACGTGTGTTGGGTCTATGGGCTTGATGCATGCGCCGGCGCGTCGCTGTTGCTGGACCCATCACTAGTTCCACTGTTCTCCTTCTGTGGATCCTATCTGGAAGTTACCTGCCTGGCTGCTCTGCTGTTCCTCATTTCTCCACCCTGCTCCATCGGACCCCTGGTTCTCTGTGTCACTACCCTAGTGACACTAGTGTACCAAGACTGGTCTAAGGAATCACCATCAATAATTATCCACACAGGACCCTGGCCATCTTTTCCTCCACACCTCACTCTGAATCATTCTAAAGTAAGCTCTCTTATATTTCATCCCTGATAAACTCGTTGCAGGCCACCATTAACTTCACTCTCATTCCAGACACCACCGATCATTTGACCCTTTCCATCCTCCAGAAAGATCAAGATCTGTCAGTTGTTGATTTCTTTGAAAATAAAACCCAATTCTTTATTTGGACTCTGCTGATTCTGCATGTGGGTCAGAAGGTTAAATCCAAACATGTCAGAAAATGGAGATGGAGGTATTCATTTACTGCACTGTGCCACAACACAGGAAAAAATAAATAACAGAAAATGTTGACCACTCACATTCTCCTTTGCTCTCTGTGCCAGCTATGCTACACGCAGACTTGTTGCCATAGTTACTGACAACAGCTCCACTAGTGTACCAAGATTCAAAACCAAAACACCTAAACATTCCCACACAAGCATTCAATCCACTACAGTATTATATTTTCAGGCTTATGCTTATTTTGTGAATATTAATAATTGATCATCTGAACGCAGTGATGATTGATTAGCTAATTTAAGCACCTGCTCTGCTGAAGAGCTGTCTGAGTTACTGTGTGTTACTGAGGAAACACCGAGACCAGAGGCCTGCAGGATGGTTTGCATCTGAAACATACATGATGGAAACATTAATGAATGTACTGCGCCAAAAAGCTGTACTTTTGACCTGGTGGCGATGGTACCAGTTATGGTAGCTCTGAACTTTGGTTGATGACCTAAATATGAGAAACTTCAGACTGACAGGAGTTGGGTTAAAGCCACATCTTGTGAAGTTGTATATTTTCCTCCAACAGGATCCAGAGGAATTGCAACAAACCAGAAGTTGGACTAGAATTTATTTCAATGTCATTTGTGAATGTCAGCTTCTCATTTTCAACAGTGGAGTTTAAAGTTGAAAGGTTATTTTGGAGAGTTTATCCCATCAATATTTCCACTAAATAAATAGCATGTTTGATACATGAAAAGCCTCTCAGACTCAAGGCAAAATGCCAGAGCGCACAAAAATTAAAAAAATATTAATTTAATTTTACATAATTATCTCGTTAGAAGCCATTTGTTTGTTACTTAATGAAATATAGTCGCAGACGAACGAGGTAGTTACTCCAAGTTTGTCGTTTATTGAACGTTCAGAAACTACAGCAGCTGTGATGCATCCAGCAAAGGTAAACAAAGGTAAAACAAGGCGATCGACTAAATGTCTCTTAACTTTTTAATGTCATTTAATCAACCTGTTGCCGTGGCAACCGCTTGCGCCCCACAAACCCAGCAGAGATTAGTTAAAAACACAAAAGATTCAGTCCGTAAGATATCAGGTTTTCAGGCTTCATATTTACTGCTCTGCTCATCAGGGTCTTTGAGTCCCTTTTTATTTTTGTAATGGTACCGAAATGCACACAGCTTGTTTAAACAATAATTACAGATTATTAATTTTCTTAGGCCATTAATTTGAACACGTTTTGTTGATTTTATCCTTAATAAGATGTATTGGATCAGAGGACGTGCTGGTCTCAACATCCTGGAGGCGTTCAGTTTGTCACCTACTGCCGAGATCAACTCAAACCTTCCACGATCGTAATTGAGCCCTACTGATTAAATATGACTGTAGTTGGAAAACAAACATCAGCGGTAGCTTACCGTGCAACGTCTGGGCAACCGGAGGATCCTGGACGGACAGCAGCGGTGCATGTCTGAAAGATGGCCTCTGACGAAGATCTCCAAGTCTTGCCACTCTCATTCTTTCAGCTCTATGCTCCGTAGAGCTGCCTCTGGATATTGCAGTTCACTTACGATGTACAGTAAAGTCTGCTCCTTATAGTTGGTTCACAGCTGGTAGCTACGATGGTGTCCCAAACCTTCAATCGTAAGCCAACTTCAGCGGCCGCTTCGTCCAAACTATAAAAACTCCCGACGGTGAAGCTCTGAGTCCATGAGAGCCGCCAACTGAAACACGTTCTGTCTGAACGGCCACACGAAAACTAAAGTCAGGAATAATAACACTATTTCTAATTAAGTTAATGAGCTTCAGCTTATTGATAACCTGTTAGTAGGTCGCCATCTTTCGTGAAGCAAATTATGGGTGTGACGCTAACCAACCAATTGGAGAAGTTGTAGCCTGATGACGTGTCTCTCCTCATTTGCATTTATTATTTCCAAGTTTGGCGGGGAAATGGAATGTGATAAATAAGAAAATAAGAAATACTAAATGAATAAGGGAAATTGGAAAATGGGAAAATGAAAATTTTTTCAAACAAATGTTAAATGAAAATAGATAAAAGAAAAATGGGTAATAAAAAAGGATATATGAGAAATTGATTAATGAAACTGGGAAATAGAAAATCAGGTTAATGGAAAAAGGAAATTGAAAAATAGATTAATGAAAATGGGTAAATGAAAATAGATTAATGAAAAAAGGAATTGAGAAATTGATATGAAAATAAATACATGAAAAATGGGTTAATGAAAAAGCTAAATTATTTATTTAACAAATTTTTTATTTATTTCACTCATTTTCTTCATTTTTTGATTTATTTGTGGTGTGACCATATCAACCAATTACTAGCTTCACAGATCATTAGAGAGAGTAGCAGCCCATATGCTTCACCCATAGTCTTGGTGAGAAAGAAAGATGGAAGCATTCGGATGTGTGTTGACTATAGACAGTTAATGGCAAGACCCAAAGATTCTTTCCTCTTCCACAAATAGAAAGTCGTTGGATGCCTTGTCTGGTGCATGTTGGTTTTCCACCCTTGATCTGGCTAGTGGGTATAATCAGGTTCCAGTTGTGGAGGCAGATCATCCAAAAACTGCCTTTTGTACCCCCTTTGGACTGTTTGAATGGAACCGGATGCCTTTTGGGCTCTGAATGCGCCTAGCACATTCCAGCGGTTAATGCAGCGGATTTTTGGGGATCAACAGTGCCAATCTGTCCTGTTATATCTTGATGACATTGTTGTTTTCTCTTCAAGTGTGGATCAACATCTGGAACGCTTGAAGGTGGTGCTGGATCGACTTTTACAACAGGGGCTTAAAGCAAAGCTCAGTAAATGTTCCTTCTTTCAAAAAGGTACGTATTAGACATGTATCTTGGTGAAGGGGTTGCTACAGATCCTAGTAAAGTTGAAGTTGTAGCCAACTGGCCAACTCCCTCTAAGTTTCAGAACTTCGGTCGTTCCTTGGCTTTGCCAGTTATTACCGTCGTTTTGTGGAAGGTTTTGCAAAACTGGCAGCTCCTTTGCATAAGCTGTGGCTCAGTGTACTGGTGCCAAAGCTGGTAAGAAATCAGATTGTGGACTTGCTGCATGTTGGACTGATGATGTCGAAAGAGCTTTGAAATCCTGAAGGCTAAGTTGATAACAACACCAGTGTTGGCCTATGCAGATTTCACTCAGCCATTTATCTTGGAGGTTGATGCCAGCCATGGTGGCTTGGGAGCAGTTCTCTCTCAGATGCAGGAGGCAAGGTGAGACCGATTGCTTATGCCAGTCGAGGTTTGAGACCCACAGAGCGAAACATGGTAAATTACAGCTCCATGAGCTTGAGTTTCTGGCCCTTAAGTGGGCCATGACTGACAAGTTTAGGGAGTATCTGTGGGGAACAGATGTATTGTCTACACCGATACAACCCTCTCAGCCATCTGTCCACCGCTAAATTGGCTGCCACTGAACAGAGGTGGGCTGCTCAGCTAGCATCTTTTGATTTTGAGATAAAGTACCGGTCAGGTCGGAGTAACTCCAATGCTGATGCACTTTCTCGCCAGCACCCACCTGATCCACCAGATGTGAAAGTCATGCTTCCAGGTACAGCTATGCCTAGAGCATTGCAGGAAGCTTTGGGGATTGAAAAGGTTGAGGCAACCCAAGCAGTTGTTGCAGTTTTGCCACAGCATACTACAGCTGAACTTTGTGCTTTGCAGCAGGCAGATCCTGTTTTACAAGACATGTTGGTGTTCTGGAAGAGGGGACAGCATCCCAGTCGAGAGGAGCGGGCCCAGTTGTCTTCATCCACGTTGGTTTTGCTTCGACAGTGGGACCGGTTTGTCGAGAGAATGGAGTTCTCTATCGAAGGGTATTTAGATCTGACGGGGTGATGTTGTGTTCCAGTTGGTGCTACCAAGTGTGCTAATTAAAGATGTTCTGACCCAAGTCCATGAAGAACATGGTCACCAGGGAGTGGAGCGAACTTTGGCGCTCTTGCGGTCCCGGTGTTACTGGCCTCATATGGCCTCTGAAGTGGCCCAATGGTGCCAGGCTTGTGAGAGGTGCCAGGTGGCAAAGGATGTCCACCCTAAAGCTCATGGCTACATGGGACATTTACTAGCGTCACGTCCTAATGAAATTTTGGCTATTGATTATACCACCTTAGAGCCCACTCAGAATGGCTTAGAAAATGTCTTGGTCTTGACGGATGTTTTCAGTAAATATACTGTTGCTGTCCCCACACGGGATCAGCGAGCAGCCACTGTGGCTAAGGTTTTGGTGTCTGAATGGTTTTATAAGTTCGGTGTTCCAGCTCGGTTGCACTCCGACCAGGGTCGTAACTTTGAGAGCTCACTTATCCAGCAGTGGTATTATAAAATCACGCACCACTCCATACCACCCAGAAGGAAATGGCCAATGTGAGCGTTTTAATCGGACACTGCACAATCTGTTAAGGACGCTGCCTGTATCTCGGAAAAGAGATTGGCATGCCTGTTTGCCCCAGGTTCTTTATTGCTACAACACAACTCCTCACCAATCTACTGGAGAGTCTCCTTTCCTTTTGATGTTTGGTCAGGAACCTAGACTGCCCCTAGATTTCCTGTTGGGTAGAGTTGAGAGTCCAGTTGGTGGTTCTGTCCATGAGTGGGTTCAAGAGCATCAGGTTCGTTTGCAGGTAGCCTTTGATGGGGCTAGAGAGCACCTGAAACATGCTGCAGATCGCCGAAGGCATGCCCATGACACTCATGTGAAACATCTGCCACTAAAGGAAGGTCAATTTGTGTTTTTGCGTGACTTTACTGCTAGGGGGCCTCATAAGACCAGGGACCGATGGAGCTCTGTTAAGTATAAAGTGTTGAGGGCACCAAAGGAGGATGGCTCTGTTTACACCATCGCACCTATGAATGACCAGAGTAAAGTAAGACAGGTGCATCGTACCATGCTAAAGCCTGTGGTTGGTGTTGTTCCTCCTGATCACATTCCTCCTCACAACTTACCTCCTGTAGAAAAGGGACTGTCTGAGGACAATGGCCCATTTGATTATGATCTGTTTGTTTGTGAACAACCCCTGGTGGTTGCTTCTGACTTACCTTCTGGTAGATCACAGCCTCCAACTGCATCCCGGGAACCGGGGTCACCATGTGAACCAGTTGTATCTGCTGAACCCTCTACATCTGGGACTGTTCCAACTGTCAGCTGTTTTGATCCAGTGGCCCTACGTCGCTCCAAACGTACAACTGCTGGACAACATTCTAATGTGTACCATCTTCCACGGCCAGCAGGAGATGATCTTCCTGGAGGTTCTTCTGCATCCCTGTCAACTGTATCAGCGATGTTTAGACCTTGGAACTAATGGTATTGGTTTGAATTGGTCATCGTCGGGTCGACGATGCAAGAAGGGGGGGTAGAATGTAGTGGTATAGAAATGCACCTAATTCCACACAGGTGGTTGTCAGGTGAGAAGTTCCGGTTGTTAAGGTGGGCGTGGTATATAAGGAGCTGCGGCGTTCATTCAGGATGTGTCGTCTTTGCTCTTCCACTGTGTGGCTTGCATCCTGTGGACTCTGGCAGCGGAAAGTAACAAAATCTCTGGCTGGCTGGTGCGTGCTACACTAAGATCCTGGTGGTAGGTGTTCTCTCTCCCTGCACTTCAGCTGATCTTGGCCAGAAAATCTAAATTGAATTGTGATTATAGGTAAAGCGCCGCTGCGCTCCTTCTCTTCCTCCTTCTGCGAGTGTGTGTGCGTGTTTGGATTGGCAGGTAGGAAACTAACGCTCATCTAAGCAATAGTTTGTTAGTTTTATTTAAAATGGTGGCTAATTAATTTTTCCTAGGTCCCCCCACAGTTGGACCATTGCTGCTCTGTTCTGCTCGGATCTACTCTGCTTTGCTCTGTCTGCGTTCGTTTTCCGGATCTGTCAGTCGGCGTTCGTTTTCCCGGACTTCCATCTCAGTCGTTTTTAAAGTTGGACTGCGGCGGTATTATCCGCCTCCATCGAAGCGGTGTTTGGGGTGTGGCATCGGCGCACCCCTTTCACCTCCTGTTGTGGCATGACAAGCGGGCCACGCATGGTCCTGATGTTTTAACTTGCATTGGCTATTGTTAATTTCTATTACTTTACTTATTTTGCTTACGGCCCTTTTTGTCTTTTATTTAGTTGGGCTGATATTGTTTTTTTCTAATTAGGTTTAAGATTGTTATCTTGGTTAACTGTTTTTCTTTTGTTGTTTTGCAGTTGCTGAGGTCCGGTGGCGGTGTTGGTGTGGTGACGGTGTCTTCCTCTTCTGCGTGCTGTGATTCTTGAGTTTGGGGTTGTCTCACTGCGTCTGGTGTGTCAAAGGGTTTTTTTTGTTTGTTTGCTGTGTTTGGTGGATTCCGTCCCTATAGCGCCCCCTCTGGCCGGTAACTTCAGCTACTGCACTTACTTTGATTTTCTTTGTTTTCCTTTGTGTCCCATTCTTAAAGAAACTGGTTTTAAAAAGTGTTTTAAAAAGAGCTTAATAAATGGTTGTTTTATAAATTTGAAACTGTCTCAGATGTGCTAAATTCATGCATAACTGAACCTGTGTGCCTTATACCAAAAGAAATATTCTCTGGGTGAAATTCCCAGGGTGGCGTTGTTGTGCAACCTATTAAAACTAAAAGTTCACCAAATCTGAGTTTCCGTCTAGTATCGCCACATTTTATTATCATTTATGTTGTATAAATTGAATGCTGAGTAATCATTCCCTATAAAACTAATAGTCCTCAGTTCATTGCCTGAGTAGTTTCACACAAAAATATTGAACTTCTTGTCGGAATCTGAACATTGCATGAATTTCTCCATCATGTCTCCCAAAGGAATAATTTCTCTGATGTTGTTCACAATTGAGCACAGCTTCACTCAAAAGGTGTTTCTTATGCTGTAAATAAGTTTGTTGTTTGCTTTTGCACAAGGCTGTGACCCAGTTAGAATCACGAAGAGCACATGCAGTAAAAGTGTGAACTTTTCAGCCTCTTGTTCTCATTTCAGTTGTTAAAATTTTGTAACTTGGTGTAACTGAGTGTTTCAAATGTCCGTTTTATTTTCAGGTTGTGTCATCAAGATCTCTATTATCAGAAAACGGAATGAAAACATGACAAAGACATTTGACTACCTTGGTGTTGTCGTTTCCCTCAATATTTGCTTTTAGAGGAATAAACTATAAATTTTTACATGCACTCGCAGGTCAGCAACTTGGTTTTCAATTGTTTTGAGAAATGCAGTAGCTGCTGTTCAAATGTTAATAGTGATGTGAAAATGACACTAAAGCAACTGAGAAAAACTGTAAAATCCTGTGCAATCAGATGTCTTCAGACGTTAGCGATAATTAAATTTTTATATATAAATACAGATGTTCTGCAAAGTCGTTAAGTTTGTTAAATAAAGAATAATGAACAACATTGCAAACACTAAGAAATACAAAAGAAACAATGGTTAAAAAATAAGATTGTTATAAAACAATATTTGCTGGCCATTCCACATGTCTATAAAACATAACAGATTCTAAACAATTTAAAAATAACATATAATTCAGGATATATGGAATTATGTCTGTCTGCTTTTAAGGCACATTTTAAATAGACTACATTTTTAAAATGCTACGGTATATATAACATTTATTCAATATGCTTCATTAGTTCATTGCCAGTTGACATTCTGGTTTTATTTTACATCTCATTTGGCACTAAAAACAAAATATCTCAGAATAAAGTTTGCACTAAACTTTGTGTTTTAACTGCAGCATTTTTAGAGTTTTGTGGAATAATTTATGACAGTGTTATAACTGTCATTAGTTATCATGTCAACAAAGTGTACTGCTGGAAAAAAAAAAAAAGTTAATTAAATTTTTAGTGCCACTGCTGGAGCAACGTTAAGGATCTGCTCGCAGTGCGGTCGGCTCTTGTTACAGTAATGATTCTTAACCTGCACTGACACATTTTTTCAATTAAGAGATTTGTTTTACTGCAGCTGAAAGAATGAATAACAGCAGCGCTTTTTTTAATGACTATACGTAGACCTTAACAGTTCATGGGCTATATGTAATTTAAAATAATCTTAATTAAATCAATACCATTACTTTCATTATGTCTGGTTTAATTGCACGCTAATATATCCTCTGGGCTTCGTTTTCTTCTTTTTCCCCATTTAGTCGACCTTGAGTCTGAAACCCCAGTGAGTTTTTCCTTCCTTATTAACAATTAACAGCTGCTTGTTCCTCTCCAGAGATGCATGGACGTCGTCCTCCTTTGTTGAAATCCTTGATTTCTCCTTTCTGTCTGGTGGCTTACAACAGCCATGTTAGATGAAGGTGGTATTGTTCTGTGAAATTATTGCCTCCTGAATATAACCAAGCTCTGTGGAAAGCCGGAAAAAATGAGTTTGATGATAAAGACTTCTTCCACTGGGGTTTGCTGTCGAATATTCATCATTCTCCCATAAAGCTGGTGGAAGCTTTCAAAGGCTGCTTGGATTAGAATAAAAATAATTCCTTTAGCAGGGCTTTTTGTTTGAATAAAAGTAAACAGCACAATTGTCTGCCGTTTGATTAAATGAGCAATCCTGGAGATCTGGAGCCTCCTCAGGTAATAAATGTGGTTGTTTGCCTGTTAATGCAGGATTTCTGCATGTGTACGTTTCTGAAAAACAAATGACAGAGCAAAGACAAAAAGTTGATTGTAGTAACTTTTTCATTCTCACTTATTTAGGGTGGGGCTTCAAATATATACTGGATGAAATGCTAAACTCGGGCTCCTTCTCGTTACTTAAATAAAATTAAAACAGGCCTGAAAAGAAAAGTTTGAGACACATTTAAGTTTTGATCTTTGCTCAGATGTTCGGATTTATGTCCTGTTTTTGTATAATTCTACAAGAAACTCAAAATGAATTAGATACAACAAACCTATTATACCACAAAAGTATTGGAAAAAATGACATTTTGATTTGGATAAATTATGTAAAGCTTCCCATCGAAAGTTTTCACCACATAAATCATGTTTTTATGATTCAAGGTGTTTTTTACCAAAGCAACGGAGATTGCAGCTTAAAATACCTGCTAGGTTTTATCTTCCATCAGCGATGTCACGTTTTATACATCAAATCAATTAAAAGGAAACTTAGTGGACAAACAAATAGTTCAGTTTATCTTAAACACCTTGACATTAATATATGATTGGTGGGAAATGATCAGACGTCAATTTTGGAAAGATTTGAAAAGAATGAAAAGTCTAGTAAATTATTACAACAGCATGTCTTTTAGTTCATTACTTAAAGTGAAGAATGAGAGGAGAAATGGTTTTTGGAGTATTGGGAGTATACAGACCACAGTTAAATTTATTAACATTCCTAATAGTTGTGAGAAAAGGTTCCCTCTTTAGTGAGCAAGTTGACACAGAGAGAAGCAGGTTTAAAATTAAACATAAATAAAACTAAAATCAAGGAAAAAATTAGTCAGATTTGTTCCTCTCTTTTTAGAGAGGCAGGGTATTTTTCTAGGACAGGGATGTCATTCATCCTAGATCTTGAAAAAGTATTTTGCATGCTTGCCATTTTAAAAGGAAGGCATCTTATGTTCAAATTCTTTTGGGCTCAATTGAACAAATGTATTCTCAATTGTAAAAACAGGATTTGGGTCACTTTCTTTCAAAATGTTTTCCAATATTTAGCCAATTTTAATCAATAAAAAACTGATTTAGGTGCAGCAAAGTCTGCTTTCAAGTAAAACTCTCTTTATAAATGTGGTTTTACTTACAAAAGCTTTGTTTAAATAAAAATACAAATGCAAAGGAAATGTTTAACACAAAGTAAGTAAATTACATCAGTAATAGTATCACCCATATTAAAAATAAAAAGTCTCCATCTGCATCAACTGCTTCTGCTGGACGGGTCAAATTTGTAATTCTTGAACAGCAGAGGGAAGGCCTCACATTGGACACCCCGGTTCTACAGCATCAGATGCATAGATGGCAACGTTCAGGCGTTATTTTCTAAACATACGGTTCAATGCTAGCAAAAAGTGAGGAAATATGTAAGGAGCTTCTTAGAACATCAATATAATATTTGTATTCAAAGTGCATAAAATTAAGAGTATTCCCGTCGGCCCATTCAAAGCAGCAGCAGCCGTCCTGTAATGATTCAGAACCTTGGACAGCGATGCGAACACACGGCTTCACGCGCAGCCGGCAGACCTCAGGCAGCGCAAAGCAGGCGGTCAAGGTGAGAGCGTCTGCACAGCCAGTGGGAATGCTGCTCACACCGGTGTCGAACTTCACAGACAGTCAAACACAGCCATGTCCAGGGCTTTCAGGTCAGCACTGTGGGCTGTCCATCATCCAGAACAACCTGCACCCCCTGGTTTCCTGCATGCTCCACTGGTCTGAGTCAAGGACTTTTTATCAACCGCTTTTGTTCTTATATAAAGCATAAGCAAGCTAAATAGAAATGGTTTGTGCTTATGCATGGTTTAAAATTATTCCTCTCTGTTTCTAATCTGTTACCAAAGAATAATGTGACATGAACAGCTTGTGTGTCGTGCTGAATGAATTTTGTAACCTCCTAGTGTTTCCAGTCTAACTAAACACTAAATAACATTTAAGATTTACATGTTCACTTTTTTATTATCTTTGCCATATCTTTTTGCTCAACATGAAGGAATTTAAGACATTAACAATAAAATGAAAAGCACGGTTTTGTAACTTGATGGTCTTGATGGAAAAAAGCTTGTTTAATACTGAAATATTTTTTCTGTTGTGCAGTGATGTCAATAGAGTTGTTTTAAAAGGTGTCTGGTGCATTGGATCACAATTTTCTCTCTATTGTAAAGAAAAAGTGAAAGCATTACCGTCTGGTCTTGTTCGAGTGCTGTTAAGTTATTAGGGCAGACATTTTCTTATTACATTAGGCCAAGATGACAGGATGACCAACTCGCACTTCTCTACTTCCGCCAGCAGCAGCTCAAATGAAGCCTAGTGGGAGATGTAGCTGCTAAAGACATTAGGCCATCCATTTTTTGCCATCTGACATTTTCAGTGTGAATCAGTTGTTAAAGTTGTCAGGACGGCATCCAAGCATAGAGTCCTGAAACTCCTAAAAGCTAAAAAAAATGTGGTTTTTACTGTAAAAACAAATGTGTTGAGACGAGTTAGTAACCTCAAGATCTGATCAAAGTGTCTTGTCAATCGATTAAAAATTTCAATCAGATTAATCTCTCTAGTGTTGTGATTATCACTGTGCCCAACTTTGTAAGTTTGATGTATAGACATTCTTGCAGGAATGATGCCCTGGGCAACTTACCAACTAAAATACAACCAATCATCTGTTTGTTTTTGTAGCAGAAAGCAGGTAACGTAATCTTCCAGTGCTCAACACAAACTATCGGAAACTTATTCCACTGCAGAATAGTAGCAAACTTATTAAGGGAACAGCTGGCAAATAGAATATTTCATTTTTTTGGTTCTTGGGTGACCCACCCCTTTCTGATGCCGTCCTGGGCAACTGCCTATATTGACGCTTTGCAACTACGTCACTTAATCATTCGAGGCGCCATGATGGACGTCGGAAATGAGGGACTGGAGTACTGAATGGAGCAATTGAGGTTATTTTCCCAAGTTGTTTTTGCCAGTTTATTCATGGTTTCTGCTCGTTTTACTGGAGCTAATTAATCTGTGAACGTAGCACACCTGGTCGGGGGTCGTAGATGGCGGGATTTACTTGAAACAGCTAGCTTACAAACCGACCCATACCTCCTCCCTCCTGACATGTTGATCAAATTACCTACTTCGCCTGAATTCACACCACATGATTTATGTCACTTTGTCATAACCAGTTTCCCCTTAAACCGAAGCAATATTAAAAACGTACAAAAGACGAGATGACACAAATATCCTCAAACCAAACATGTCTGAAGATTCTTAGTTTTCCAGGTTTTTATATTCAGGATGGCTTAAAGGAAGTAATTTTGTTTTAGACATTTTAAAAATGTCCCTCTCCATTCATTTAATATGAAACATGTGCAAAGAGGCAACATGCGAACAAGGCAGCCCTCTGCAGGATAGAGGCTTTAATTAGGTCAAAATAGGTAGTTTGGTTAATCTGCATTGTGTAACATTAATACATTTAAAATTCCAGATTAATCATGTGTTAACATTGACAGCCCAAGTTTTAATATAAGACACAAGTGAATAAAATCCTATTGCACAGGAATATAAACCATTAATAATAAAACAGTCCCTTGTAAAATATCTTCATTGTGTAGATGTTATTAGGAAGAAGTTGGCTGGCAGTTCTTACTAAAGAAATTGAATGAGTCTGTCCCCACACATAATACCAAAGAACTTGTATATATTATTTTGTGTAAATTGGATGTCTGCTCAGTTTCCTGAGCAGTGGCGAGAGCTGCTCCGGTGCCTGAGCAGAGCTCACATGAGGCTGGACATGATGCAAAATCATGTCAGGAATGGCAAATGAAGCTCCATAGAAAGGACTGCTTCTAGGCGGACATCATTACCGAAGAACTTTTGGTCAACCCAGAAATATTGTAGAACTAGCTTAAAGCAATGTATAGATATGCTGAAAACTGTATGCAGCAGCAAGTTTGGCAGAACTGTTCACATTCTTGCTTTCCATGAAATTATCTGCCAAATGTCACATGTCAAGCATGGTCTCATTTTTTTTGTACTTTTTTTTCCCCCGTAAGATTTTACAGAGGAGCCGATGTCGGGTTTTTCTCTATTAAATTGACACGGAGGCCCTTCAGAGCATGTGTGGAAACGGCTCTGGACAGGAAACGCCTTCCAATTATTGCTCCTGGAAACAATCCTCCAAACCTCAGGAAAGCATTGCATTTAGCCTTCCTGGAGAAAGGATTTGTGCTAAGCATGACTTTCTGACAAGATTATGCTACTTTATCATTTTGGGGGGCTTTACAGTGTGAGCCAGTCCTGCAGAGCTCAATAAAGAGTGGGATGTTAGCCTCCACGACTTCATCCTCCTGTCAGTTTGGGAGGCTCTGTGTGACGGTTCGGCTAGTAAACG
This sequence comes from Poecilia reticulata, assembly GCF_904066995.2. Classification (NCBI taxonomy): domain Eukaryota; kingdom Metazoa; phylum Chordata; class Actinopteri; order Cyprinodontiformes; family Poeciliidae; genus Poecilia; species Poecilia reticulata. Next base: position 4,623,387 of record NC_088844.1, on the reverse strand, counting down.
TGTTTTGAAACATAGTCTTTATCAGCCCCTAAAACCACAGGTGCAGCACACACGATGGGAATTTTGACTGAGCAATTTCAAACGGCAGACAAAAGCCCATTGTTAGACAGCATGGAGTGCTTTCTTTGTCCAGTGCCAAGGGGGGTTACAGTGGCAGCTGTTATGAGCTGCAATCTGCATCATTTGTCATTCTCAACAGAGCAAGAGTCAGTGCCAGCAAAACAGAAAAGCTCCTTCTCCACTGTAGTCTTCGCTCTCATTGTGAATAAAATGTTTGCAGAGCTTACTTATTACTGAGGAGTGGCTGTGTGCAAAACCAACAGCAAAACATCCGAACAGTGTTTAAATGGATCAACTGTACCAAATTATTTTTGCACCATCCAATTTGTCGTCTTTTTTTCCTATTTGTGCGTCTTTTGTCTTCACAAAGCAGCATCTGATGCAGAAAAATATGAGATGTAATCAAAGCAGTTCAGAGACAATGAATGTCACTGGGCTGCACAGTGGTGCAGTTGGTAGAGCTTCCCCGTTGGCTGATAATGCTGCTCTTCCTTTCTTTATCCATCACAAAGTCTTTTAGCTCCTCCATTCAGCAGGCAGATACCTGATTTAGCAGAGTGGAAACTCTGAAAAGGACAGAAAATGTCAAGCGCAGAATACAGAAAAGAATAAATTATTAGCATTTATTTGATGAAATGAATAAATTAATCAGGGATGAAAAGAAATCAGCGAATGCCATGAAATATAGAAACTTTGGAAATAAGGCTTTGAAGCAAATCAAAAGTACTGTCAAAAAAATTATCTTAAAAAGAGCATTCGAACGTCTGAATCTTTTTACAGCCAGCTTGCACAGTCGTGCATTATATCAATGAATATTTCACCGTAGACAGTACAGAGGCTTTGATCATGAGAATAAAACAGTAGACTCTGGATTCATGGAGCTGCCAGGACCCACGGTGCAGGCTGAACAAAACAGGCCGCTGTCGCATAAAGACCAGGATGTAAGATTCCAGTTTGGACGGAGAACTGGGAGACGATGACCTTATGTCTGACGCAGTCAGGAAAAAAACAACAACTACCTGCAGAGCTGAGATCATTAGTTTTAACCGACTTACAAAACAACGGGGACTGGAGTGATGGTGTAGTGCTTCTCAATCTCCCTGAGAAAATTTACTCTTTGGTGTTTGAGAGGAAGCTGAGATTGACTCAGATTTACGGGTCCAGAGAGCCGTAAATCTGAATCTTCACCTATGATGTGTGAAGGGTCCAGAATTTTCTTGAATGGAAAATAATTTGTCTTTTTACAACCAAACTTTGAGAATAAATAGAACCATGTGTATAAATGGAGATTTATCCTGAGAAAAACAGAGATTTATCCAGATTGCTGCACCCAAATCAGCTTTTATGTACTTTATTAATCTCTGCTAAATATAGCAATTATTTTGAAAGAAACTCTGTTATTACAACTGAATATATTTGTTCAATCAAAACTAGATATCTTTCTTTTTATACAGCAAATGTGCAAAATCCTTTTGGATTTTGGATTTCCAACAAAAAAAAATAAAAAATTTGATGACTTTTTTTCTAGGTCCTCAAATACTTTTGACTCTGATTTTGTCCCACATGACAAAAAGTTTGGACAACCCGTGCTCAGGTGGTTCTAACATTTTTTTTTGCTGAGATATAATAAAGCAGGGTTACTTTGTGCTGCACTTGAGGCACAGCATTTTTCATTAAAATGCACAAAACAGAATACGGCACAATTTATGAACCCGGCCGTTAAATAAGACATTAATCCAGTGTGATGCGATTTACCTAGGCCAGCCTCTGCTCACCATTGACATTTTTGGAAACAAGACTCTGATGACTCATATCAAAAGGTTTCCTTGTTGACAGTGTTCTGGTAACATTAAAAATAGATGCCCCTCACCTTTAATGAAGCACGAGCCTCAGGGCTTCTGTTCAGAGCATGACTTCAAAGTTTGCTGACCTTGTTATAAAGGAGAACATCCAAAACTCCTTCTGTCCCCCAGGACCTTTCATCCGTTCAGATGTCATTACCTAAACACACATAGAAAAAATCCACACATCATAGGTGAAATATTGCTACTTAATGATCAATCATCAGAAAACAAGCTCGAGATGTGATTTATCCACGCTGGAGTTTGATAACGTCACAGCCTACCTGAGTATTGTTGCTGACCAAGTCCATCCCTTTATGACCACAGTGCACCCATCTTCTGATGGATACTTCGTGAATCATCTCAGACTGGTTTCTTGAACAATGAGTTCACTGAACTCAAATCGGTCACCAGATCTCAGTCCAACAGAAAACATTTGGGATGTGGTGGAACGGGATTTGCATCACGGATGTTCAGCCCAACAAATCTGCAGCAACTGCGTGAAGCTATCATGTCAGTATGGACCAAACTCTCTGAGGAACTTTTGTTGAATCTATGCCACAAAGGATTAAGGCAGTTCTGAAAGCAAAAGGGGATCCAAGGTGTACCTAATAAAGTGGCCATGAAGTGTACAACAAATCTGTCAAAAAATGTCTTCATAACTGCATTTAAGTTTTAAGCAGTCAGTACTTTCTAAAACAAAGTGAAGTGAAGTCAGGTGTTAGGACACAGGTTGCAAATAAAATAAAACATTCCAGATATCTGTGTCCAGTGGGGCAAAGCACTTTCCACAAGTTACTTATAAATGAATAAACAAGCTGGTTGCTAAAATCTCGTGCACATGTTCATGTTCTGCGTTCGTTTCTTTAGTACCAAGCCACCTGGAAAAGTTCAGCGCTTTATGTCGTGCCCTTTAAAAGCCCACATTCAACCAGAAATGGTCCATGCAAACGACCTCATGAATGCTGATGTACAGTAATGGGACGGCTGACTGGAGGCTTCTGACAGCTGAGAGATAGAAAAGTGAAGACGGCAAGATGAATGTCGGGGACAGAAAATGAATGTCAGGCAGGCGGGCAGATAGTGCGGTGTGGAGGAGCCACACTTTCACATCCATACTGTGGCAGCAACTGTTCATCATGCGGTGAAGTTGAAAGGGCCATCATATTTTAATTATAACATGATGAGTGGTTGTTCTACAACTTACACAAAATTATTGTTACAGTAAAATCTCCACACTAAGATCAGCTAATTTAAATCATTTCAGCTAAATTGGCCATCACTCAGAGGTATGACGGTGCTTTCAGCCTTGTGAGAGCACTAAAATGGTGTCTTGACTAATTTCCCACCATCAATGTTATTATGTAATTCTAGCTTGTGCAGCAATCTCATTAGCTTTAAATCCTCTTTGCATGAAATGATCTACAAATGTAAAAAAAAAAAAAAAAAAAGTATTTAGTCCAGCAATATTGCAGATATCAAAGTTCGTTTCCGGCTATTGGGATTTGTAAAGTTGCATAATAATTGTTATGGTGGTTTTGGGATATCACACTGTTTAAAAATAAGTTTATGTGGGATGTGAATATGAACAGAAAATAATATTTAGCCATTTAAAAAAAACGCACTGGTAAATTTGCAATAGTAAAATTTAACCAGAAACTGAGGTTAGTTATTATAAAAGCAGAACAGGAAGCAGACCTTTTGTGAAATTAAGCATGAATGACTGCACTAAAAAAAAAAAGTTCTACTGCTCTGATGTAATATGCTACTTTTAAATGTTGTGTTTTCATCAGCTGAAATCATCAGGTGACAGCTGATGATTCTCAACAACTGTTTATTGTAGTAAATTTAATTACTAGAATAAATTAGCCTTTTAATAGCATTGTAATTAACCGAATATGGAACAGAAGTAACAGAAATATCCTTTATTGTAGTGGGGAAATTCAAGCATCACTGTAGCAAATTGGTAAATGGGAACATAGATAATCACAGAAAAGTCT